>NW_020173974.1:266287-279624 GCF_003031525.2 Neophocaena asiaeorientalis asiaeorientalis | reverse complement strand
GGACGCATGCGTAGTGGAGGGCTCCTCCCGCGGTGAGGAGGGGGCGGAATTTGGGGACCCGCGTGGGGAAAGGGCTCAGTTTTAGGGTAGCGGTGGGACCCAAGCCCTCAGCAACTTGGTACAGGGCAAGCCTGTGCAGAAAGGCCAGACGCTTCCAGCCAGGGTTAAAGCCCTCTCCGGTCCCGGACTTTGCCCCCAGGATGGTGGCGTCCTCGTCCTCGCTGAAGCTTCAGGATCTAATCCAGGAGATTCGTGAGGCCAAGACCCAGGCCCAGGAGCGGGAGGTGATCCAAAAGGAGTGCGCCCACATCCGGGCCTCCTTCCGCGATGGGGACCCTCTGCACAGGCACCGCCAGCTGGCCAAACTGCTCTACGTCCACCTGTTAGGCTACCCCGCCCACTTTGGACAGGTACCGGGCAGGGACGCCTCCCTTCTAAGTTTGATGAGAGAAGCTAGTGGAGCACCGTCTCGGACCCCCTCACCTATTTGTGCCCCGATTTCTTTATTCTACAAAGCTTCTGAGCCCTCACAGTATGCACCGCAGGCCTCCTTCCGCAGTATAATCCCAACTGGTCATCAGCTGGGCTGAACCCTTCATT
This sequence comes from Neophocaena asiaeorientalis asiaeorientalis, assembly GCF_003031525.2. Taxonomy (NCBI): domain Eukaryota; kingdom Metazoa; phylum Chordata; class Mammalia; order Artiodactyla; family Phocoenidae; genus Neophocaena; species Neophocaena asiaeorientalis. Next base: position 279,024 of record NW_020173974.1, on the reverse strand, counting down.
CTCTGGCCAGCGCCATTCAGGGCACTTCCTCCTCTCTTCCCATCCTCCTGTTAACTTGAAACTACCCACTAACTGAATCTCCTAGACCTCTCTTCTTGTTGACGGGAGGGTCATGGGATATGCTGCCCTCACAGATTAATCTGGTGTAAAGGAGGAAGATGGAAAAGGGACGTTAGTGCCTCTGGTTTCACCCCTGCCCCTTCCTGGTCTGACCCCTTCCCTGTAGATGGAGTGCCTGAAACTGATCGCCTCCCCCAGGTTCACAGACAAGAGGGTGGGCTACCTGGGGGCCATGCTTCTACTGGATGAGAGGCAGGATGCCCACCTGCTCATTACCAACAGCATCAAGAAGTGAGAGAGTTCTGGGAAGCGCTTGGAATCAGGGAGATGGGAGAGTGGGGAACTGGGAAATCCCAGGGGGTTGCCTGCTGTAGGTACTGGGAAGGGCTGGGTTTTTCAGAGGCTTGACTGACTGTCCTCCCAAAACTGTGCAGTGACCTGAGCCAAGGGATTCAGGCTGTACAAGGCCTGGCCCTGTGCACTCTGAGTGCCACGGGCTCTGCTGAGATGTGCCGGGACTTGGCCACTGAGGTGGAGAAACTGCTCCTGCAGCCTAGCGCCTATGTGCGCAAGAAGGTGAGGTGGTAGGTTCTAGGCACTTGCGCCTCCAGAAACTGTCCCCTGTCTGCCACGTGGCAGAGGTGTGGAGGGCAGTCCATCCCGGCAGACCCCTGCCCCTTCTGAGACCCCTGACCTCTGCAGGCTGTACTGACTGCAGTGCACATGATCCGGAAGGTCCCTGAGCTCTCCGACATCTTCCTCCCACCCTGTGCCCAACTGCTTCATGACGACCACCACGGTAAGGCCATGGGGCTCCTCGTCCCCTGCCTCAGCTCTGGCTGTGGACAGAAGGGAGACGCGGGATGGGAACAGCAGCTCCTAGGAGAAGGGTAGCACGTGCACACAAACACACACACGCAGTAGACTCCCCTGTGCTCCGGCCCACCACTCACTTCCCCCACCCTGACCCAGGCATCCTGTTGGGCACCACCACGCTGATCACGGAACTCTGCGAACGAAGCCCTGCGGCCCTCAAGCACTTTCGAAAGGTGGGCTGGCGAGGGGGCGGGCCCCGGGCCAGGAAGAAAAGGGCAGTAGGGTTGGAATGGGGCTGAAGATTGAGAGGATTAGGAAGAATGCTCAGACCAGGCACTGCCCTCTCTCCAGATGGTGCCCCAGCTGGTGCACATCCTCCGGACTCTGGTGACGACGGGATACTCCAAAGAACACAGCATATCTGGAGTCAGCGACCCCTTCCTGCAGGTGGGCTGACCCTTCCCTGCTATATCCCTAGAACAAAAAGCTTAGTAAGCCCATGGCTAGTGGTCGCTTCCCAGAGAACACTTGGGCTCAGTCAGTGTCTTGGGCGGGAGGGTGGCAGGCACCAGGTTCTCCCAGGACCATTGTGGGGAGGGGGATGCCTGAAGGCCAGAAAATCCAGTTTGGTAACAATATGTTTAAAAAGCCTGTCCTCCAATCCCCTGGCCTCACACACCTCTGAACCCCTCCCACGGCCCAAGGGACCAATGGAGGTGGGGGGAGGGCCAGGGAGGTTCTCGGGAACCAGCCAAACCCCTCACAATGCTCTCCTCAGTGCTGGACTTTTCTCCTCAGCCCCACGACTCCTTCCCCTAAGAACCAACCCCCCAACTTTTAACCCAATTTCAGGTCCAGATACTTCGTCTGCTTCGGATTCTGGGCCGGAACCATGAGGAGAGCAGTGAGACCATGAATGACTTGCTGGCCCAGGTGGGGGTGGGGTTGCCAGTTAAGTGTGTTGCTCTGTGATCCCACTGGCCCTGCGCATCCCTCACATGACCACTCACCATGCGGTGGCCATATGATAACATCTCCATTTCCCTCTGGACCGGGATTTCCCTGAGGACAGGGACACAGTCTGTCTCAGTGCAGTAGCCCCTGGCACATAGCGGGAGCTCAGGGAACCTCGTTAGCTGTTTGAGGGATGATATGATGGAGACCTTTTAGAGACCTGAGGAGAGGACGGAGCCCCTTAGAATGCATCTTCTCTCGCATCCACACAGGTAGCCACGAACACAGACACCAGCCGAAATGCGGGCAACGCGGTCCTGTTTGAGACGGTGCTCACCATCATGGACATTCGCTCTGCAGCAGGCCTGCGGGTACCCTCCCGTATGCCCCTTCCCCCTGGGGCCCCTCCCACCCGCCCCAGCCGGGCAGAAAGGTCCTGTTCACTGGTTTCTCCTCCCCACCCTGGTCATCCTGTGCCACGCAGTCCCCACTCCTGAATGAGCAGGTTGCTCCTTCCCTGACTGTCCCCAACCTCTGCCCCCGTAGGTTCTAGCTGTCAACATTCTTGGCCGCTTCCTGCTCAACACTGACAGGAACATTAGGTAATAGGCCCAGGTGTCTGGCTGGGCTGTGTCACTGAGCCCTGGGTCCTCTGCCCTCCTTCTTCCAGAGTCTCCGGATTCACCAGCCTCTTATTCCTATACCCAGGGCAGGACAGGGTGGGGGAGGGCTGACGGCCATGGCATGACAGGGCCTCTCCTGCTCTGGCCAGGTACGTAGCCCTGACGTCCTTGCTGAGGCTGGTGCAGTCTGATCACAGTGCTGTGCAGCGGCACCGCCCCACCGTGGTGGAATGTCTATGGGAACCTGATGGCTCCCTCAGCCGGTGAGCAGGACAGAGGAACGAGAGGGCAGGGCAGAGGGCCCAGCACCTGGTGGCCAAGACCCAGGCCAGCTCAGAGCAGCTGGAGAAAGGGGACTAAGGAGGCAGGTGCCTGGGGAAGGGGGGGCCTGAGGCATGTCATAGGGTGACCTGGGTTACCTTGTATAAACACACATCTCTCCTGCCAGGCGGGCCTTGGAACTGAGCCTGGCTCTGGTGAATAGCTCCAACGTGCAAGCCATGACACAGGAGCTGCAGGGTTTCCTGGAGTCCTGCCCCCCTGATCTACAGGCCGACTGTGCCTCAGGCATCCTGCTGGCAGCAGAGAGGTGAGGGGATGGGTGCCCAGGAGGCAGAGAGGGTGGAATCCAGGGACCGTCAGCACCAGGACTGAAGAGCCATATGTCCCCTAGGTTTGCCCCAACCAAGCGGTGGCACATAGACACCACCCTACGTGTGCTGACGACGGTGAGGCAGGGGCTGGACTGAGAGCTGGGCGGGAGCATGCAGGGTTCACCACACTGACTCAGCCACGTTCACCCCTCCAGGCAGGCACCCATGTGCGCGATGACGCAGTGGCCAACCTGACCCAACTGATTGGGGGCGCCCAGGAGCTCCATGCCTACTCTGTGCGCCGTCTCTACAGCGCCCTGGCTGAGGACATCTCCCAGGTACTGCTCCCACCACCAGGCCTGGGGCTGCCCAGCGCTTCCTGGGCCACCTGCTCCATATATCTGATTCCCAACTGTTTTTCCCTCAGGGTCACAGCTCTCTACTTAGCAGAGGAGACACTCAAAGGCAGAGCCCTGTTTGTAGTTAGAACACCTGGACTTCTGTCCTGGCTCTGACACCTACTGTCTGTGCAACCACAGATGACGCGTTTACCTTCATGCTAGGTCTACTCCGCATTCTACCCTGCCTATCTCCCGGAGCTGCCTTGATCAAATGAGATAGATAAAAGCTCTTTCTGCTTTTGTATTAGGTTTTGCTTTTTTTTTTTTTAAATGTGGGATCTTAGTTCCCAACCAGGGATCAAACCCATGCCCCCTGCATTGGAAGCATGGCATCTTAACCACTGGACTGCCAGGGAAGTCCCCCATAGTTTTGTTTTTTTTTTTTTTTTGGCTGCATTGGGTCTTTGTTGCTGCACATGGGCTTTCTCTCTAGTTGCAGCGGTCAGGGGCTACTCTTTGTTGTGGTGTGTGGCTTCTCATTGCGGTAGCTTCTCTTGTTGTGAAGCAGGGCTCTAGGGTGCACAGGCTTCCATAGTTGTGGCACGCGGGCTCAGTAGTTGCGGCACACGGGCTCAGTTGCTCCGTGGCATGTGGGATCTTCCCGGGCCAGGGCTCGAACCCGTGTCCCCTGCATTGGCATGCAGATTCTTAACCGGTGCGCCACCAGGGAAGTCCCCGGTTTTATTATTACCTTGAATGCTGAGTGAAATCACAGATGCCAACCAGCATAGCCCCCTTTCCATATTACTTTAGTAGGCTAGGCAGAAACCACCCACCCCTTCCTCAAGGGAGGACGCCCCCGTCACTTCTCCCCATCCTTGCTGCACCCCCTGTGGTTAGGCCATGTAGGTTTGTTTTTGTTTTTGTTTTGGCATTACTTTCTGAATTGTATTCTAGGATATTTTTTTAAATTGAAATATAGTTGATTTACAATATTGTGTTAGTTTTAGGTACACAACAAAGTGATTGAGTTATACATACATATTTTAAGATTACTTTCCATTATAGGTTATTACAAGATATTGAATATAGTTTTCTGTGCTATACAGTAAATCCTTGCTTATTTATTTTACACATAGTAGTTTGTATCTGTTAATCCCGTACTCCTTATTTATCCTTCCCAGTCCCCCTTCCCCTTTGGTAACCATAAGTTTGTTTTCTATGTCTGTGAGTCTGTTTCTGTTTTGTATATAGATTCATTTTTATTACTTTTTAGATTCCACATACAAGTGATATCATACAATGTCTGTCTTTCTATGTCTGGCTTAATTTAGTACGATAATCTGTAGGTCCATCCTAGGCCATGTAGTTCTGAAACTTGGCCACCAGAGGGCAGAGGAAGCCTAGGAGCCAGGACAGAGATGGGAGCAAATTAACAAAACTGCTCATAACTGCTCCCAGTGCTGAGGCCCCTCCCTTTCCCCACCCCTCCAAACTCCACCATCTCTGCACTGCCTAAAGGATGTCACGGGGTCTGGAAGTGACACAGGCCCATCATGTTTCTCATCCCATCCAGCAACCGCTGGTGCAGGTGGCAACCTGGTGCATCGGGGAATACGGGGACCTCCTGCTGGAAGGGAGCTGTGAGGAAACTGAGCCCCTGCAGGTAGGTCCTGCGTTGGGGATACACTGAGGAGGGACATATCAGGGGAGGCAGGGCTGGCCCCAGGGTCACTCCCTGTGTCCCCCTGGAAGGTGGAGGAAGAGGAGGTGTTGGCACTGCTGGAAAGGGTGCTGCAGTCCCATATGTCCCTGCCGGCCACCCGAGGATATGCCCTCACAGCCCTCGTGAAGCTCAGCACCCGGCTCCGTGGGGACAACAAGTAAGAGTGGGTCCCAACCCCTCCCACAGAGCCTCTTCTTGGTGCCTCCGTTGAGAGATGTCCCTTCACTGTGCCCCCCGTTTCTGAGTTTCTGTCCAGGCCCACACCCCGATCCCCACTCCTCTGTCCTTAGCTTCTTCCTTTTTTTTTTTCTTTTTGCGATATGCGGGCCTTTCATTGTTGTGGCCTTTCCCGCTGTGGAGCACAGGCTCCGGATGCGCAGGCCCAGCGGCCATGACCCACGGGCCCAGCTGCTCCGCGGCATGCGGGATCCTCCCGGACCGGGGCACGATCCCGCGTCCCCTGCATTGGCAGGCGGACTCTCAACCACTGCGCCACCAGGGAAGCCCAGCTTCTTCCTTTTGAGCCAAGAATCATGGGTATCTCCGTGGTCTGTGGGGCGTCTTCCTTTCTTGCGGCATCCTGAAGGTGAAGGGCGTGGCAGACAACCCTTCCCACTCACGCACCACCCTGCGGCCCAGCCGCATCCGCCAGGTTGTGTCCATCTACAGGAGCTGCCTGGACGTGGAGTTGCAGCAGCGGGCGGTGGAGTATAACACCCTCTTCCGGAAGTACGACCACATGAGGTGTGCGCGCCACTCTGCCGCAGTGTGGGACCCAACCCCTGGCCCGCTCCCCACTGTCCCGTTCTGGGTGCAGGGGGTCTCATCCTCACCTGTGTCCTTCCTCATCCAGTCAGAGCCCCCTACTCACAGTTCACTGAAGCTAAGTGGGCTTCCCACCCTCCTTGTTCATCTGAAGGCCAGCAAGACTGTGCCACCTGAGGAAATCAGAGGGGCCCTTCTGACCCACCATGTGCCCAGGACTCCCCATGTTCTTACCCCTCCTCCCACGTGCCTCTCGCGCAAAGCCCAGGGTCTACCCAGAGGGATACACCTGCATTCCATCCTCCCAGGGCTGCCATCCTGGAAAAGATACCTCTTGTGGAGCGAGGTGGCTCTCAGGTTGATGAGGAAGCAAAGGAAAGCAAAGAAACAGCCCAGCTTTCAGAAGCAGCCCCTGTCCCCACAGAACCCCAGGTGAGGAGGCCGGGAGTCCCGGGGGGAAGAGCATGGTCCAGCTTCCATACCCAGCCCTGACACTTCTGCCCTCTCCCCCAGGCCTCAAAGCTCTTGGATCTGTTAGATCTCCTGGATGGCCCTTCTGGGGACGCCCAGCACCCTCCCCCTCTGGATCCCACCCCAGGAGGCGCTTTGATACACCTCCTCAACCTTCCCTGTGCTCCCCCACCTCCTGGTAAGCCTCAGCAAAGGGGAGATGTCTTAAAGAAGGGGTGGTGGAAATAGGCTGCTTCCCCTTCTAAGCCAAGGACTGAGGTTGGTACCCTCTTCCCTGCTGTGTACCCCCATCACATCCCCATCTTAGTAAAAGGCTTCACTACATCATGCCAGTCTCCTCCTGGACACCCTCCAGTATCTTCCCTTTGTTCCAGACTTCTTACCCTGGCCTGTGGGCCCTGCTTCCTCCCTGCCCACCTCACATGCTTTCCCACTACCCGCTCCACTGGCCCCCTCTCAGCTCCTCAGGCCCTCTCACCTCAAGCCCTTGGCGTTCCTATTCTTTTCACATGGAATGTCCTTTCCCCAGTACATCAAAATGACTGGCTCATTCTCAATCTTCAGGCCTCAGCTAAACTGTCAGATGCCTTCCCCTACCTCTCCTATTTCAGTTAGTTCCCCCCAGTTATCCTGGCATAGTTTGTTTCCTTCAGAGCACCAATTACAGTCTGTGATTATCTTTCTTGTTTATTGTTTCTCTCGCCCCGACTAGGCTGTAAGCTCCATCAGCGGCCGTGCCTTATCCACTCTGTCACTAGCATCTCGAGCAGGGCCCTGCACCCAATGGGTGCTTGTTTAATTTTTATTGAATGAGTGAACCGTTATCTTCAGCCCATACGCTGAGCCACTTCTTTCTCCCTGCTGTAGCTCCCATCCCAAATCTCAAAGTGTTTGAGCGTGAAGGACTACAGCTGGATCTTTCTTTCGTTCGACCCCCTGGAACCCCTACTTTGCTGTTAATCACTGTCACTGCCACCAACACCTCGGGGGGTGATGTCACCCACTTCATCTGCCAGGCCGCTGTGCCCAAGGTTTGTAGAAGACTGGGATTCAGAGGTGGCCTCGGTAATCTAGGAGAAAACGCCACTAAGTAGAGGAGGTGGGTGGGGGAGAGGATGAGATGAGAAGGGAGTGACTTGCAGAGACAGGCACTTGGGGAGTTATGGGAAGAGGGTTTAAAACTATTGGGTGTGGAGGGGTTACCTGAGCCCAGCCAGCTCCCTGCGGTGTGCTCCATCCAACCTCCTGTGTTCAGAGTTTCCAGCTGCAGCTACAGGCTCCCAGTGGGGACACAGTTCCAGCTCAGGGTGGCCTTCCGATGACCCAGCTCCTCAGAATCCTCAATCCTAAGAAGGTGAGCTCCAGGAGCCCCTCGAAGCTAAGACCCAGTGAAGGGGGGAGTCATTGGCGCTTACCCTGGTCTGTGCTCTCCTATTCCTAGGCCCCCTTGCGGCTGAAGCTGCGCCTCACCTACAACCACTTTGGCCAGTCGGTGCAGGAAATCTTTGAGGTGAACAACTTGCCTGTGGAGGCATGGCAGTAACTCGGCCTCCACTCACAGCCTGAAACCCTCCCGTGTCCCCAAGCCCAGGGGAGCCGCTATCTGAGGACAGCCAGCAGGTGGCACTCTGGTCCTGTACTTGCCACTGGAGTGGGGGGGGGGCTGCCCCCAACCCTACAAATAGTGAAAGCCCAATAAAGCCTGAGGGGGGAAGCCATATTTGAGGTAGAAAACGTATGTGAACCACAGCCAGGGAAGCGCCTTCTTACACAGGAAGTAGGTATCTTGCCCTAAGCCTTTGGAACTTGTTTCAACAAAGTAAGGTTTTCTTTCTACCCCTTTCCAGGTTGGGGGGCAAATGTGCCCCTAAACTTCCACAGGAGGCACTCTACCCTCTGGGCCAGAGCAAGGTACAGGGGCAACATCAAACCAGAATTTCTAGATTTCTAACAGGGACTCCCACCCATTTCCCCAGCCTTCTGCTATTCCTCATACCCCAGGGCAGGGAAATCCCTGCTGCCTCCCCTCATCTCTAACTCAGCTGTAAGGCGGTTTAGGAGCCGCTGGCAGAATCAATGGCATCGACCAAGGGAGGGAGGGTGGCAAGGGATTTTCCTGTGCTTAACTACTGATCACGGCTAAGTGGAAATCCTATAAACACGAGCGGAAATCAATGGAGGCTGCTTAGCGGCCAGGGGAGAGGGGCGGCCCACAGATTGCATCTGACGGATGAGGGAGAGGGGGCAGCCAGGGAGGGCTCCAGGAAGGATAGCTGAGGGTAGGGGGAAGGAACAGGCGGAGCTGGAGAGAGAGGATTCACTGTGGGAAGGGAAGCCAGAGAGGAAGAGGCACAGTGAGCCCAGGAATGAACCTCATTCGACCCGGAGCTTTCTTCTCCATCGGGCAAGTGACACCCTAGCCCAGTGTCACATCTGGATCTTCCAGTCCCCTAAGGCTTCTCTTTGGAGCTGTACACTTCTAGCAGGCGCTGATAGTCCTGGGGCCGGAAGCGCTGTAGGTACACAATCAGCTTGGCAGGTGCCGTCTCCTGCGCCAGCACACCTACAGGCGAAAGGAGAATGAGCAGAGAACCAGACAGAGCCGACAATGCTTTGACTCTCCCTGCCCACGCAGCTGGACCCCAACGTTGTTTCCAAGGCAGCACTGGGATTCCGAACGCCGTCCAACCAGCTTCTCTAACTCCAACCAGCTTCTCTAACTCGCCAGCCCACTCCCTGATTAGCTTAGGGAAGCGGGGCCTAAGAGGGCCACTTGAGGCAGGAGTGGGCCTGGGAAGCCAAGCATGAGCCTCTCCTCCAGCAAGAAGTGGTGAAAGGCACTCAGGCACCATGAAGACAGAGGGTGCATCAACAGTGACTCACTTCAATTACTGCGTCTGCCCCCCAATCAAGATGAAAGCCTGTCCAGCCAGGCCAAAGCTCATTAGCTTGGTAATGAAGCACATGCAGAGATGCACACAGAGAGAGAAACCAAGGGATGTAGGAAGAAGAGACGCAGCTACAGCCATGGGGTGGAATTCACGGGGAATTCTAGCCTGTGTGCTGTGGAGTCACAATAAGCCAGTGTCTGAATGTTAGTGCCTGGCAGCATGCCAGGCAGATAGTAGGGAACTCGCTGTGGGTTTGCTGGGGAGGCAAGAGCAGCATTCCAGGGCTGTAAGGCCCGACGGCATGCACGACACTATACTCCTGTGGATGAACTGTGTACAAGGGAGCTAAGCCCGGGAATGGAAAAACGAATCTGCTAACGTTTGCCCCGCTGTCACATAGACACAACGTTCTCGCCTTTTACTCAAGCCAATAGGACAAATTAAATGAGGATTTAGTTGTAAAAGTGAGAGGACAGGAGTTGGGGGAAGGAAGGATGGATGGAGAGATGGAAGAGGAGAACTGACGAAGAGAACTTAAGGACACCTGCAGTGACTAGAAGTATGAGAACTACATGAGACAACGACTGGGATGGATTAGAGACACATGGAATGATTCAATCCAGGTTAGACTACTATTGCAAAAGAGGAAACCGGATTTGATAGAGCCCTAAGCAAACCGGGTCCTCTATAAAATTGCTAAAGTAATTCCCCAGAAATAGCCTCAAGATCCTCCCCACTAACTGGCCCAGCGGGTACACCCGGAAGAGGAGCAAGGGAAGCACAGAAGGGCCTGTCTCCCTCACCAAGCATGCTGCTGAGGCTGTGGATCTTCTCTAGGGCAGCTGGGACTTCGGCCTCCTCTTGCACCAGGGCCTCTACCTCACCCACAGCGTAGCCGAAGTCAGCTGTATCCAGGTCCACCCTGAGCGGCCGCTCCTCTTCATCAGCTCCGCGCGGCACCAGTTTCCAGGCACTACGGTTAGTAACAAAACTAGCTACTTCCTGCAGCCCCAGCGGGCCCAGCACAGCAGCCACGCCTCCAGCCCCCGGGACTTCAGCCCTCAGCACCTCACAGAGCTGGGCCACAACTGCAGGCTCAGCTGTGAGTTCCATGTACTTAGTGTGGGGTCCTGGGACACTTGCTGCTCCAGGACATTTGAGCTCCCATCCACTGCCCTCTCGCTGTCGGAGCCAGTAGTCAGCCCGCATGAGGCTCAGCTCAGGGGTGTCATAGTAGCTGTCTCGGAAAGTGACTCGGCGCTCCAGGGTACCCCCCAATTCCTGCAGCCGCTCCTCTGTGCCAGGGCCGGGAACGAACTTTCGCTCCACTTCAATCAGGCCCTGGGCCATGCTACCTGCAAGCAGTCAATCAACAAACATTGGCTGAGCTCCCAAAGACCCCTACCCCCGGAAGAAGTTAGGAAGCGCACACACTGTCGCAGGGCTCTCTGTTGGGAGCCCTTCCTCCCTGATGGATGGCCCCTTCTTGTCTCTGATGTTCTAAGGTTCAGCAATAGGGATAAGTCTCCAGTTAGACCCCTTCCACTGCTGAAAATGCCCTCAATCCAAAAGGCTCTCTAGAAAGCAGGTGTAGCGGGTAGCGGGTGTCCTTTCAACGCGCCCGCTAGACACCATGCTACCCCGGGAGGACGGCGGCTCACTGCCGGTGGCGACCCCGCCCGATCCCCCCAACAGCAACGGCCAGCGGAGCCTCGGGTCTCACCTCAAAGCCCCAGGATCTCCCTCTCGCGGGACCTGGAGAAGGGGGAAGGGAGCCCACGCCACGCCCGCGAGGAATGCCGGGAGCAGTTCCTGGCCCTGGACCTCGGCCCGGTTCTTTGCACACCCGGGAGATCCCGGCACGAGCGGCCATGTTAGGCCCGCTGTGGCGAAGCCGACGGCAGGCCGGGGCCCGAGAAGCGTGTTAGCTTATGAGAGGCCGCAACCTCCGCGGTGGGCCGAGAGAGAGGCCATCTCCCTGCGCTCTGCTTCTCTTCCCAGACCCCTGCCGCTCTCGGGGGTGGGGGCGGCCCGGCTCTCAGGCCGCCGGCTGAGTCGGCACCCTGGGGCCCGGGCGCATGATGGGAGATGTAGTTCCAAAGGGAGACTTTGCTTTCCTGCCCCACCCGTCGCTATGGTGACAGGAAAGCTGCGATTAACGCCAGCGGGTCTCGACCTAAAGTTGAGAGAGTCGGATGGAAAAGGAGCTGAGGCCCCAGTCCTGTCTCCAACCCCCTTCACCCCGTTGGCAGATGGGCCTGGAATACAAGCCACTCACTCAGACGCTGTCCAGCAAATATTTTATTAACTATTATGGTGTCCCACTGAATAAAGGCCAGTGGGAATGAGCTAGGGAAAAAAAAAAGGGTAACTAAGACCAGTACAGCTACTCTAGACTCTGGAGTTTTAAAGGGGAGTTAATACATCCCCATGAATGTTCAGGAGAAGGGTGGATGGGAGACTTTCTGTAAGAGGAGGAAGTGATATTTTGGATGAAAACTAAAGACATGATGGGATTTCAACGGTTGGAGACCAAGATGGTGACAGGAACAGCATGAGCAAAGGCTCAGAAGCTGGAGAGCACCTGGCCCATGTGTAAGAGGAAAGAAATGAATCTAGAAATACACTTGAGGGCAGGTTGGAAAAGGTTTTGAGTGTCAGACTGAGGAGTTTGTCCAGTGGCCCCTGAGCAGGCTTTGTCAGGAATAGGAGAAATACTTATGTTCATTTAAAATATAGGAAGACATGAGAATGACCCTTTGCTTTGGGAGACAAAATAGAGAAGGCTTCTTCTCCTTACTCCCTCCCAGGGCTATGATTAGCTGGAGGCATCAACTGCATGTCTGATTCTTTGAGTAAGGTAGCTTGCTGAAGAACAGTGGCTCTTGTCAACTCCTGGGCCTGCTCCTATGATGGATGCGAAGTGCTAGGTTCTCAATACCTGTCCTCTCCCCAGTATGTTTCTGGAAACACGTGACCCATGGGAGGTACTGTGGAGAGGACACTGGTTTACAGACATGGCATCCTGAACTTGGGATCTCTTTAAGGCATACCCCGCCACATCCTATGACAGGTACCAATGTGCAGAGAGGGGAGGGACCCCAGCCCCTAATTCCTTTCACTGGCCTGCTTTTCATCTGTCCTTTGCCTATCAGTTTTGTTGCCCAGAGGAAGAAGACTTAATCTCTTCTGTGAGTTATAAAGTCCAGTCCACTAGGGCCAAGGCAGCAGTTTAAGGAAAAGGAAAGACCAGACTCCAAAGCTAGACAGACCTGGAGTTGAGTCCCATCTTCACTTTACTGGTGTTTGGCATTGGGCTAGCAACTCCACCTCCCTAAACCTCTGTTTTCTCTTTGGTAAAATGTGGACTGCCTCACAGTTAAGTGTGAGGAATTCAGTGACAAACTGTCACATCATAGAGATTCAAAATGTTAGTTTCTTTCTCCTTCCTTTTTTCCTGTGAACTCCAGGATTTTTTTCTTTTTTTTTTTTTTTTT
>NW_020173974.1:264773-266217 GCF_003031525.2 Neophocaena asiaeorientalis asiaeorientalis | reverse complement strand
TTTTTTTTTTTTTTTTTTTTTTTTTTTTTTTTTTTTCAGGATTTTTTTCTTTTAAGAGAAGTAGGCTATAGCAGCTAGTGTGAGGTCTGGAGTCAGACTATCAGGATTTGAATCATGGAGGGGTCACTTGTTGGCCGTGTGACCTTGGGCCAGTTAATTAACTTGTTTGTGCCCTGGTTTCCTCAACTGTAAAATGAGACTAGTTGTGAGGATTAAATAAGTTAATATATGTAAAAGTGCTTGGAACTGTCCCTATGCACTCAATTATTTTTAGCAGCTATTGTTATTAGAATATAGGAGAGCTTATGGGAGCTGATAAACTGAAGATGAGGATGGGGAGCCAGAACCTCCCCTCCCCCCCACCCAACTCTGGGGACTCTGTAACCACGTGGAGGAGACAGAAGCTCCCAGGGACCAAGACTAATTGCTGTGGAAGATAAGGTTCTAGTGCCCAATTGGAAGGGACAGGAACTAATAAAGCAAGAAGAAGGGAGTGAGGAAAGAGAGATAGGCCTCGAGTGGCTCCGGGAAGCTGGCAGAAGCCAGGACTTGCTCTAGAGCTGATTTAAAACAAAATTACAAAACACGTGTGCGATTTCTGCAGGCAGAAGGAAGAGGAGGAGAAGACAGGAAAGTGTTTAAAGGAGCCTGCCCTCTTTGCAGGCACCGGCTTGGACCTGGCGCCACAGTCAAGCAGGTGGCCGGGACTGCTGTCCGCCTGTCCTCGCGCCTCGGGTCCCGCCCACAGTCTAGGAGGCAGGGAGCCAGCGAGTGCCCAGGGTGAATCAATGGAAACCCCCTCACGAAGCCGGGAAAACACTTCAGCCGCAGCCAAATAGCATTGATTATTTTCCTTCACTTCCCTCACAGCCGTGAATTTATTTATTTATTTTTTCCATCTCCGTCCCCGACGCCCCGGAGTGAGCGCTGGAGGGAGGGAGGAGGAGGGGAAAAAAAGGAATCAACACATCGGAGAAGTCCCTTCCAAGAGCCACCCCCTCCCCTCCCCGCCTCGCGCTGCTGGGCGGCCGCGGTTCGACTCCCGTCCCTGCTTCCAGCTGAGGTGTAAGTGCATCGATTTCCGATGCTGCTGGGTTGGTTTTTTTTCTCCTCTCCCTCTCTCTTCTTCCCTTCCTTGCTCTTTGGAAGCTTGAGACGGAGGGGAGAGGAGGCGCTCGGAGACTGCCGCTGGAGGGCACGGAGAGGGACGGGAAGGGACTGGGGGAGGGGACCCGGACGGACAGACGGACACACCGAGAGCCTGAGGAGAAGGAGGGACAGGGGTATGGGAGGGAAGGAGAGGGCCTGCGAGCGGGAATGGGGCGAAGAGAGAGATGCCGGGGTGGAGGTAGAGACGGGGAAGGGAAAGGTTTCGAGGCTGGACCAGGAGCCAGCCGGACAGATGGAGGGTAACGAGAGCCTAGACGGGCCGCGCCGAGCTGTG
>NW_020173974.1:241751-264734 GCF_003031525.2 Neophocaena asiaeorientalis asiaeorientalis | reverse complement strand
AGGACGTGGATACCCTTAATCTTCGATCTTAGGTTTTGCCAGAAGTTGAGTTGTTTGTTGATTTGGGGGGTTGGGTTTTGTTTGTTTTGTTTTGTTTTGGAAAGGTGTGAGTAGTAGGTGAGGGGAGGCCTCTACTCCTATTCAAGGTGAAGTGTGTCTCTCCCGGCCCCCAGCTCTCCATCTGCTCTTGTCTGTCCCTCTCTCTGAATAGCCCTATCAACGAGAACTCGACCACGCGTTTTGCTGCTCCTGTTGCCCCGCTGGTCTCTGTCCATGTGTCCCTACCTCTGGATTTTGCCATTCTACATCTCATTCATTCTCCCCACCCATCCATCTCCGAGTCTGTCTGTGTGTCACTATCTCCGGATGTGACCTCCTACCCGGGTGATCCTTTCCTTGTGTGTCCCTGTCACTGTGTGTTACACCTTGGCTGCCTGACTGTTCTACCCATCTAGGACTCCATGCCCTTTCCTTCAGGGTCTGAACGGATATCTCTGGCCTTTTCAGGCCGCTTTGGAGTTTGCTTATCAGTCATGACTGATGTTTGTGGTAGTCACTGGTCAGAGGCCTGGAAGAGTGGAGGGATGGAGCAGATGTGTCTCCCCCAAGGATTCGAGTGCCCTTTCAGCATGGCCAGGATGGCCTCCTCTTCCATCTTCACCCAGGGAGCTTTGGAACTTCCTAGCATTGTTGACTGTCCCCTCTGCCATGTGCCTGTGTCCCCCATCAGGACCTCACCTCTGGTCTCCTGTGTGTCATCTGCCTCTCCAGGAGCTTCCCACCACAAACCTCTTCCTCTCTGACTTGGTTTTCCTCCCTTCCCTCACTTTACCATTATATATCATTTCATTTCCCCATTTTGTTTTACCCCCTTTTTTCCCCATCCCTGTCTCCCATGATCTCCTTTGCCTCTTCTTCACCCTTGTTCCCACAATCTGCACTCCTCCTACCTTTTCTCCTTGATCACCCTAAGTTTCTTGTATTCCTTACCTTCTCACCCAGCATTTTAACTGCAGCAGCGAATGTACCAGAGAGCAAAGGGGCTGGGAGAGCTGGGAAGTATGGTTTGTGAAAGCACGTAAACAGGCCAAGAAATCAACTTACTGGACTTTCAGGGGCATATAACCCCTTCATCAGTCAGGGCCATTATGTTCATTCACTGTCAACTTTGATTTTGTAAAGGGACAGTCTCTGGGATTCTAAGCTCCACCCTGCCTGGTTGCCCCTTATCTTTCAGTTCATTCTAGACATCTGCGGCTTTTTCTCTACTTTCTAATTATCTTTTTCCTGGGTCCTCACTCTTATCATATTTGGATTCAGCATGATTCTTTACGAGGCAATTTTCATTAGTGTGACAGACGCTATTGATATCTTATGCAAGGGGCCAGGTTCATTCAGCCTGAAGAATGGGAAAGGTGGATAAAGAGTCTGGAGAGTTTACCTTGTTTTACGCCCATTATTGTTTTTCCAGAATTCAGGAGCTTGAAGGGTAAAAGGAGGAGGTAGACATGGGCAGAAAATGGAAAATTTCAGAGGTGAATAGAATGACAGAAAGGAAGGGGAGGCCGGGTGCAATAAATGCATGGGGTAGAGAAATGCATGACGTGAGGAACGCGCAAAGGAAGAGATGAAAATACATGTGGAATGGGGGGGCAGGGGAGGAACCAAGGGGTGATTAATGAAAAATTGGGAGAATGAAATAAAACATGAATTAATAGTGATACAGAAGGAGAGAGGGAGAAAAAGGATAGATTATTTCTCAAGAGGAAGGTCATCAGAAAAAGCAATATGAACTGAATAAATACAGTGGTAAAATGGGGGAAAGGAGGAATGGAGGAATAAGATGAGGTGGGAAAAGAGTATGGTACAAAGAAGGGAAATGGAAGGCAAAGGGAGGAGTGCTGAAGCAGATCAGAGCTGCACAGAGCTTGGTAGGGGGAGAGAGGAGAGATGAGATATCAAAGGAAACAAATGCCTCTGGTGTGAGGACACAGCATGATGGATGCAAAGAGAGCACAGCAGGAGGGGCGATTTGGAAAAAAGGCAGAGCAGAAATACCACTGGGCAAAGCCCCAAAAGACGGAGATGCCAAAGGAGAGGAGAGAGAGCGCAGAGATATCTGGTGAAGAGAAGGAGAGATTTTGCTCATTCCATTGGCCAAATCCCTCACTACCCCCCCCGCCAGGCCTTTGCTTTTCAACCCCAAGCCAGGGCAACGTGAGCAAAGACATGAAAAAGTAGAATTCCCATTTACTTTAGCTGATAGGAACTGGAATCTTTCTAGCCCCCTGAGCACCAAAGACCTCCAGCCTCTGATGTCATAAACTGCTGGTGTTGCCTTGGCAACCTGACAGGGGTCCTCCCTCCATGATGTCAGAGGAGCCGGTGTTACCTTAAGACCCATAGAGGAGCAACTTGCTGCTTTGCTGGGGAGCTGCACACATATGGGGCCGGGGCCAGAGTCAAATCTGTAGGATTCCTGCATCTGGTAGCTTGACCTTGCCGCCCTGGAGCTGTTCTTAGCTCCAAATGAAGTCTTGTTTGTGAGCACCTGAGGTTCACTAGAGCCTGCAGGAGCAAGAGAAAGGGACCTCAGGAGACAGGGGCATTGAGGACGGGATGGTGGGACTGAAAAGCAGGAAAGAAGGAAGAGAGCTGGAAATGGCATTTACAGAATGTGAAAGGAGAAGGGCTCTGTGAGCAGGGAGGGAAGTCCCTGAAAATGTAAGATGAACCTTGCTTTGGCTTTAGGAATGGAGCCGGAAGCTGGAAATGCAGATTAGAGGGGATAGGAGCTGTGTGAGAGCTGTGTGAAGCAGGGATACAGAATAGGGAAGGATCCTGAAATGCCAGAGGGCATGGTGGAACTTGGCTGTGGAGGGAGGGGAAAAAAAAGGGGGACTCTGAGAGAAGCTGTCAGGTGAGAGATCCAGGGTGAGTCCTGATGGCCATATGAGCAGGGGCTGCATCTGTCTAGTTTCCCATCGTTTTCCAGGACCTAGCACAATGTCTGTCACACAGAGGATGCTTAATATCTATTGATCAAGAGGTCAAATTAATAGGGAGAGGCTAAGGAAAAGACTTGCCCACCTTCCTTTCACCCCGCCCCTCAGGCCTAAGTCTGCATAAATGGGCAAGCTGGGAAAGCAGACACTGAAGGAAAAGGCTGGAGGGGAGCAACTGTGAGATCTGAGGCAGAGAGAGGAGAGACTGGGTTAGGGGCCCACTTGGAAGCATCCAGGGCTGACTCTAGGGGCTGATCTGGGGAGTCTTTGCAGAGATAATGGGAGGAAAACATGAATGAACAGTCTTAGGAACCCAGAAGGAAGATATGGAGGAGGCTAGAGAAAGGAGGTGGTTTCCAGAAAAGGTTGAGAGTTGTTTCTAAAGATAGAGTCGGAGATTTTGAATTGGAAGTAGCATCCTTACCCCACCCCATTCCCAATCGTGAAACCACAATTGAATCTGCCATATATAAATACATTAAGTACACACACACACACACACACACACACACACACACACACACACACACACACGTGCGCACGCACGTGCTGATCACAAAGAGTTCATAAATCAATTCCAGGCCCATCCTAAACACCCTGTCCAAATCCAGACAATTACAAGGAAGTCAGCATCGGCCAAGTGGGCCAAAAGGCAGAAAGAGGCACAGACTTGGATGTAAGAAACCCTGTGAGGGATGGCCTTGACATCTGACTACGCAATGCGTTGTTGGAGTCGAGAGACAGAAAGTAAAAGAGGGAGAGGCAGGAGACGCGGAGCTCATCGCAGCTCTGAGGTCTGAAGGGCGGGGAGTCTAAACACGGAAGCCATAGAGGAGAAAGATGCACCCAGTCAGGAATTATAACTTAACCTGTTCCTGTGGCAAATGGATCAAAGGAAGCTAGGATAGAAGCCTGGGATGAGAGGAAGTGAGCTGGGAGCCCTGGGGGAGAGTCTAGCTATAATAAGAAAGGCCAGGGCAGCTGGAGAAGGGGCCAGTGGGCGGGGGCCTGCAGGGAGGACAGCGGCGGCTGGATGCACGGTCAGCCACCGCCATGGACCTGGGCAGCACATATTTTGCAGCAGGCGACAGGCTGTCGACACGGCGGTCCTTTACCTCACTGTTAGAAACTCATTTCATTGATTTTTCCATCTTTCTTCTCTGGCTTCTCAGTCATCCCACCCCTCACTTTTCTAGAGCCCCTTGCCTCACTGTGGAAAGCCCCAGGGGACTGCCTGCCCACCCGTCCTCCCCCCCGCCAGGCTGGTGAGACAGGGTGAAGGATTTAGAGGTGCCTTTCAGCACCCTGAGGTAATCCCATTGGCTCTCAGTATTCCCCTCTTACAAGCACTTGTGCAGACCAGGGCCTCTGTGTCCAGTTGTCTAGGGTGCCCAGTTAAGGGGTAACAGGGCTGAGATCCACCTGCTCTCCTGTCACCAAGCTGTACCACTGCCGTGCACCTGGAAGAAGACACCTTTTCCTAATCCCTCCCTTGACAGCTCGGCACCCCTCAAAATCTCTTTTTCAAAGTCAAATGAGAGAACAGGAGCTGCCTCTGTATTGGGGCAGGAATATGGTATTACACTGAAGCCAGGGTTCCAGCCTTGGAATCGCAGCAGGGCCACCCAGTGGTACAGTGTTGGCACAGGGGCCTGTGAAATTAGAGGGCCATAAGTAGCAAGCACCCTCTGTGGAGAGAAGAGGGCATTCATATGCTGTGTCTGGTCCTCTGTGGCATTTTGATGTGCAGAGTAGGTGGGACGGGGTGGGTGAAGAAACGTTTACTTCACGTGTGGACATTTCCCTGGTGCCTCCTCCAGTTACAGCCAACTACCCTCGGCCTCTCCCTTTGGGGCTGGCATTGGGCTAAAGGTCAAGAGTCAGTTGCCAATCATTTGGCTTCTCAGTGAAGGAGGGCAGAGGGTGGGACAGGAGTGTTAGGTTGTGTTTCCCTGAGGAACTGGTGGGGTAAATGCCATTTCCATCCTCAGATTTTTCACTCCTTGTTTTGTTGGTGATGCACCCCTACCCCACCTCAGCCCCCAGTCTCAAGCCCAAGGCCCTGTGGCCCACCCTCCTTTTCCTCTGGTCTCGGCAAGGTTGTTTCTCTGGGGCCCAGTGTGTCTTGAGTCTCAGGTATCTGAGTCTTCCCAGTTGTCTTCCTTTTTTTCCAGCCATTTCCACGTTCTGTACCACTTTTCCTGCTTGGACCACAAACTGCTCCTTCCTCCCATCCCCAGCTTCATCAGGCTATGTGGTTTTCAAAACCTAGAGATAAATCCCGGTGCTTTAGGGAAAGGAGTGTGCTTGAGGTTAGGAAGAGGGAAGACCAAGATACTGGTTCAGGATGGACGGGGCAGGGAGGAGTGGGAAAAGCGGAAGCAGGCTGAATAGGACGAGAAAGAGGGAGTCAAAGGTAAAAACCATGTGACTTGCCGGGAGAGAGGTGGAGAGAAGGCCACGGTTTAAATGAAAAAGTAAGGAAGGCGGTAGGCTGAGGCTGCGAGGACTAAGAAACTGAAGAGAAAAAACCCGGAGCCTGACCCCCTGCAGAGAAATGACGGCCGCGAGGAGGAGGGAGGCCGAGCGGTTGTGGAAGAGGCTTAAGGCGGAAAAGGCAGGAGGCCGGCTCAGCCTCCGCGTCAGTCCTGAGTTCAAGCCGTGCCGGCTTTGACCCTTGTGGGAGGAACTGAAGTGGCAAATTAACGACGATAATGAAGTCACTGCACCTTGTTTGTCTTTGCTGGTTTCCCCTTGAGATTTGTCCTTTGGCCAGACGGGGCACCGTGGGGGAGGGGAGGGCCAGCAGCAGGGAAGGGCGGGGGAGGGGCGCGGAGAAGAGGGCGCGGAGGACAGACGGACCCGGGGAAAAAAGAGGGAGGGGGATGAGGAAAGGAGAGAGGAAGCCAGGAATGGAGGAGAGGAGGGACGGGGGACGAGGGAAGAGGAGGGCAGGGGAGAGAGGCGCGGAAAGACGGGAAGGGAAGAGAACAATGGGGAACGGGAGAGGGAAGCCTGGAAGGAGGAGCAGAGGACCGGGAGGGAGAGGAGCGGTGGCACGGGGAAATGGCGAGCCGGAGGGAAAGGACGTGGCCGGGGTGCGGGAGCTGCAGCTGGCGGGGCCGGGGGCGGGGCCTCATCTCCATCTCTAACGGCTGTGAAATGAGGTTAGCTCCATTAGAGGCGGTGAGAGTGTAACGAGATCACACTCATTAGGGCTGGGCCATCCCAGTAATTACCACCACCCCAAACACGCCCGCGCCAGCCGGGGCACCGAGCACAAACAGGCACGCCAGGTACGTGGCAGCACACCCGCACAGGACACCACTTCCCGCTGAACGGGAAGCCCCAGGGCCCACGCGGGTGTAACCGAGAGCCTCGGGGAGACCCTTCACTAACCCCGAAGAGGTGCCGGGACAGGGCTACACCCAGGCCCTCAGCCACACACACAATAAAAAGCAATAAACATACACGTACACCCGAACTCGGGGAATAAGACACGTGGATGCGCAATTATCGTTTCCATTTATTGATCACATGCAAAGTGCCAGTCTCAGTAATGATCGTCTCAACGGGCACAACTCCAGGAGGAACTATTCCCCATTCTATTTACGAAGCGACAAGCTTTAAGCAACCCACCCGAGGACATTTACATCGTAGGGAATAGAACTAGAATTTGATTCCAGGTGTCTGACCTTAAAGGCTATGTTTTAAAATAATACCATACCGTTTTTTCTGAAGTTCATATGCTATTAAGAATACACATGTGTAGACTTCCAACTTTCAGAGAGGTTATCAGAAATCTGATACCCACCACAACCCCGCCCCCAGCAGAGAGAGAGAGAGAGAGAGAGAGAGAGAGACACACACACACACACACACACACGCGCGCGCGCGCACACACACAGAATGGCCAGGGCCCGTGCACAGACTGCAATGCGAATAGCGCCCCCTGGAGTCGCACAAAGCAGTGGCCTGTTCTGGCCCATCCTAACAGTAACAACTGGGAGAAGGCCATCTAACACTTTCAAGCTCAAAGGAGAGCATGACAGCACATATGCTCAAAGCAACACACGTAAGAGCAGAGTAACACACTCAGACTCAAGGATCTCATTCAGAATGCTTACCAGCCAGAGCTCAGAAGCTTACAAATTAACTTGAGAGCAGAGCACTGGGGTCAGACTACCTGAGGCCAATCTCAACTCTATTTTCCAAGTGTTAGACCTTAAAAATTACATAACCCATCTAACTCTGTTTCTATGTTTGTAAAATGGGAATGAGTAGCTGTATGTATTTTATCAGATTGTAGTGGAGGATTAAGTGACGTGATGCTTCCAGAGGGCTCGGCACAGTGCCTGACACAAGGTAAACATTTAAAGATACTATTATTAGTTGTTGTTGTTGTTTTAATAGTATTTAAACAGAGTCATTACTATCACAAGGGTTCATGCAGAATCAGAGAACCAGAAGGATTTATTTATATACACAGCCACTTACAATGGTATCCTTCCAAGTAATTCTAGAAGAATTGCATGTAATTCTTTTCAAGCTCAGGGAGATCGAAGGTCTTCCGCAGAGGTCCCCCATGCCAGGATCAGATAGGATCCTGAATCTAAATTCAAGGGCACAGCTCCCTGTCCCCTCGCTCTGGAGTGCTCATACAGAAGAAGGGTTCAGAGCTGGCTTTGCGTGGTTATCTAAGCCTGGGTCTCTCCAGTGCACCTACAAGATCACACAGCTCCACACTGCTGTCCTAACACTTGTGGCATCATTGAGGGAGAGGCAGTGGCAAGAGGCTCCACTCCTCTCCACAACATCCTCTCCTCCAGCAGCAGACATGCTGCAGCACATCTCAACAAAGCCACGCAAATGTGGATGGATGTTCCTCTGGTTGTGGTTTTAATCCACAGCTTCCCTTTTAGCCCTGTCTACTCCCTCCCACCCCCATCTTCTTCCTCTTAGCCTCTCCCTTCTCCTCACACCCCACCCAGTTCCCCCCAGCCCACCTTAAGCATCTTGCTTGCTCCATCCCTCTCACTGGGGACAGGCCACCTGCCCTATCTGCTGCCAAAACTGGGGGCCCTCAACGAGATTCAAGATTCTCCAAGATTCAAGATTCGGTATTTACATGTACAGATCGAGATCCAGCTCCCCGCTCCTTCCCTCCCTCTCCCTCCCTTCTTCCTCCATCCTCTTCTCTGCCTTGGCTGTCCTTCTTTACCCTCTATGATACTCCTTTTCCTGCCTGTCTCATTTCCTGCCATTCTTATTTTCTCTCTTTAGGACAAAAATTCTCTTGCACAAAGTAAACACTCCCTAAGTACTGGGGTGCCAGGGAGATGTCTAGGAGAGATAGGTAGAACTAAAATGGAGGAATAGGAGTACCTTTTTTTTGTTTTCTTTTTAAATATAGAAGGTAAGCTTTAGAGACAGAGAAAGTGATAGTTTTAATGCAAGGAGAGGCCATAATAGTTCTGATGCAAGTGTGAGCCTGGGCAAAGCTTCCAGTCTCTGGTTTGGGATAATGGGATGTCTCTAGACGCAGCGATCAAGAGGGCCTGGTGAGAAATGAAGTCTGCTGCTGGGCAGACTAGATTTAAATCCTGCCCACCAAAGAATCTGCCCTCAGTCGAAAAGGGCAGAGATGAGAGGATGAGTCCAGGTCAAGAAGGGGCAAGACAGAAGGAAAGCGTCAGCCTAGCTGCACACACCTTGCCCCCCTCTTGGGGTGGCGAGGGCGGAGAGCCAGAGAGAAGGAAAGAAACTGACCTGATAGACACCAGTATGGGCACTTTTCACATGTTACCTGTACTAGTCTTCATGACAGCTGGGTAAGGACAGAGGTGGCAGCTGTGTGATCTTGTAGGTGTACTGGAGAGACCCAGGCTCAGATAACAGCACAAAGCCAGCTGTAAACCCTTCTCCTGTAAGAGCACTTGGGAGTGAGGGCCAGGGAGTTTCCAGATGAGAAAACAGAGTGGATAAGTAACTTACCAAGGCTGCAGAGCTGGTGAGTGGCGGGGAGCCAGGACTGAACCTGGGTCTAAGTGAATCCATAGCCCATGTTCTTCCACTGCCTTAGAAAAGAAATCTCACCTGGTTAGAGTTTATTTGCTGTTGGTACCGACTGATCCCCCTAATGTGGGCACACACACTCCATCTTTCCTGCTTCTCTTCCCCTCCCCTCTGTGGCTGCCTCTTAAAAGCAACAGGTTGAAACCAAAAGGGGAGAAGGGCAGGGCAAAGTTAGTGTGGAAGAGGACAGGCTGGAGGCAGGGATTTCAGAGAGAAGAAAGAAAAGGTCCCTAAAATGGGCTCCAAGGAAAGAGGATAGATGGAACAATTGGAAAAGTGAAAGGCAAAAATGTCTGGAGGGCTGGGACTTGGAAATCACTGCATGCAAACTGTAAGCAAATGTGCCAGTGCCCTCTGGCCGACTTTGCTGGGGAAGATTTTGCCCTGTCGTTGGGTTTGAAGAAAAGAAAGGAGAGGGGATTCTGTTTTTTGTTTTAAGTTGGGGAGATGGGAGGAGAAAGCCAGTCTGTCCCTGCGGGCCTGTCCTCTCTTCGGTGATGTTCCCTCCAGAACCACTAGGGGGCAGTCGTGTCACTTTTCCACTCCAGCTCTGCCAGAGGTGGGAGGGGGCTCCAGCCCGGGGGAGTCCTGGTCTTGCTGGGGCTCCAGCTCCAGAGGAAGTGCCCCTGGCCAGCTTTGCCTCCAGTTCTACAGGCCCCACGGCCTGGCGCCTCCTCGGTGAGGGGCACATTCTTCCTTTCCTCAGGCCTCACTTCTTTGGTCCTTCCTTTGCCCTTGCTCCTTTGGCTCCTGTAATTCTCGGGTTCTGAAGTCTCGGAGTGTTGTCTTTTGTGGTCTCAGAGCCCGCCTTTGCAGCTTTCCACTTCACATCCAAGCCTTTCTGTCCCTGTCATAACGTCTTTCTTTGTAGCTCTCTGGGTCCTACTGTCTGTCCTGAAGCCTCCTGGTTCCCTGGCATCTTCCTATTCTAAGTACGGTACATTTCAAGAAGTAGGAATTCTTGTCCAGCTACTTACAGGGTGCTTTTCTGCCCACCTCCCATGGAAGAATATCTCAGTTCAGGAATTATGTTGATGGGGCAACAAGTCCCTAGCTGAGCTTTGAAAGAAGTAGCACTGCCATCCTTTCCTTCTCTCCTTGAGGAATAGCGAGGGACCTGGGTCTGGACAGAGGAAGAGGGCAATACCCCCCAAAAACCTCTTCTGTTTCCCCATAGCTTTCTCTCCATTTTCCCTTTCTCCTCACGCTGTGAGGGAAGGAAGCATTAGGGAGGGTGATGGAATGAAGGGGCAGCAAGGGAGCTCTGGAGGCTGAGGGCCATTTTGGAGCTAGATGATTCATCTTAGGGGATGACTACACCCTCAGAACTCTCCACCCTCCCCTGGCTCCAGGCCTGCCTCCTCCCATCCCCCTTGGTGGCAGCAGCCTTGTAATTTAAAGCTCTTTCTGTCGCCTCTAATGTGATCCTCTCATTTTATTGACTCTCTCTGCCGTCTGTGGCGCCCCTTCACATCAATCTCCGCTCTAATCACACCGCCACCACTGCCTGCTCTGTCTCCCCTAACCCCTCTCCTTGCGGGCCCCCGGCCCTCGCCTCTACCCAGGTCCTTCCTTTTGACTATCCCCCCACCTCCACCCTACACCCGATCCGCCCTCTTCCTCCTTCCCTCCTCCACACGCAGGAATGCCAGGGCCTTTAAGGGCTCGCCTTCTCCCTTTCCCCACGTCTAAGGTGTACCCTGAGGGAGAGGAGATGCCCTAAGGAAAGCCTGGAACCACAGGAAGAATGACAGTGGTCTGAGGGAGAATAAGACTCTGGGCCTGGTCGTGGTGCGTGGGAACCTGTCTCCAGAAAGAGATGAAAACTGAGGTCAAGGTAGGAAGGGCAGAGAAAGGGACACAGATTCAGAGAGGGACAGAAGAAAAGACTGAGGCGGAGGAAAATGGAAGGAGGGGGGGAAAGTGAAAAAATAATTGCTGCAGTTCAAGGTTTGTAATAAATAGTGCGTGATGGGAGAAGCACAGAGAAGAAGGGGGAGGGGAGTTGGTGGCAGTGGGGGGAGCGGGAAGAGAGGCACTGAGGCAGAGATAAATTTGCAATTGAAATTCTTTCCTGAAGAGGGGGAGGGGGAGGGGAGGGGGAGGGGGGAAAGAGATTTGCAATTTTAAACAGCTTCAGGCCTACCCTCCCTCCGCTGATCCAGGTCTCACCCACTAGCTAGCCCAAAGCTAAGCTCCTTTGGTTTCTAGCTAGGAATCAGCTGTCTTTTTTCCAGTCCTGGGAAGTTAAAAGCTTTGGAGAGAGGATTTGGGGCTTAGGTCTTCCTAGCCCTCCTCTGCAGTTTGATCTACAGTTGTGATTCGGGAGCCAGAGAGAAGTTGCTGACGGATGTGAGGTGGGCCAGCACGGAGAGAGCACCCACCAGGTTCAGCCCTCAGTGTCAGGGCCCAGGAGGGGCCGCTCTTGCCCGGTCTCACTTCTTCCTACCAGGTGAGCCCCCATTATGGGGGTGACAGTGGAATGTCAGGCCCTCACACTCCAGCACATGTATCTCCCCACTTTTAGTTCTCCATCCCCCCCTCGGCCCAGGTGCTGATTTGCATTTTCATTAGCATGCAGAGCCAGCCCCTCGCGGAGCGCCTTAATGGCTCCTCCTTCGATTTCACGCCTGGCTGGTCCCCCAGGAGGAGGAGGGAAGTGGGAATGGGGGCCTCCAGGCTGAGTGCGGCCAGACCAAGGACCCATTCCAAATCAGGGAATCTGAAGGTGAGGGTTAGAGGCTGTCCAAGGCGGGAGAGGCCACACCACTTCCTGGCAGCACTCTGGCCTGAGCGCTAAAGGTTTAATCGTTCGATATCTGCTGATAATTGAGAACTGAAGAGGAGTCAGGCCACCTGGGACACTGGGAGAAGCATGGGATGGTGAGGCATGGGGGAATTGGTGAGTTTGAGGGGGGACCAAGGTAAAAAAGCGGGTGGGGCTCAGTAATCCTAGTCAGCTGGAGGCAGTTCAGGAATCCTGACTTCTAGACTTTGGGAGGCTCATTTCGCCAGTACTGTCTGCGGGGCAGTCCGTGTAGATGGAGGAGCCCAGGCCACAGCTTTGGGGTCTAGCTCTGTGCCCGCCAGTCCTTTTCTAGTCTCACGGCCTGGGAGCTGTGTGACAATCAGCAGCTTATTCCGCCTCTCTTTCTTGGGTGCCTCACCCATAAAATAAGGTTGTCGTGAGATTAAATGAGATAACTGATTAAAGCAGTTAACACAGTGCCAGGATCATGCTATATGTACCTTAATATTATTACTGTTACTTTTTTTAATCCCTGGGGAGGAGGAGGGGTGCGGCTCATCTCACACAAGCCATTGTCTCAATTGGCCAGAAGCTCTTCCACCTGTGATGAGAGATGGCTATGGAACGCATCTGAGAGCAGCATGGTGTCTGCAGGCCAGAGGAAAGTCACTGTGGCCTCTCTGGCAAGAGGACCTTGACTTTGGGAAACTAACTCTTCAGGGTATGGAAAATCTGAGGGTCTTTCCCAGAGCTGATTTATTCAACAGACATGTATGGGTATGTGGCAGGCATCTTTCTCGGTACCAATGATAGGGCAACCAATAAAGCAGAGTTCCTGCGCTCATGGAACGCAGTTTCTAGAAGGGAGAAATAAGGAAACCAGGAAATATCAGGTAGTGATGAATCTCTGAAGAAAATACGCCCCCCACCCCCCGCCGCCGCCGGTTGCGTTAGCTTCTGTAGAGAGGCGAGGCCTGTTGGAAGAGGTGCTATTCAAGCAGACACCGAATGACAAGGAGCCACTGGGCAGAAGTCTGGGGGAAGAGCACTGCAGGCAGAGTAAACAGCTCGGGCAAGCTGCCAAGGTGGGAATGAACTTGGTGTGTTTGAGGAACCAAGAAGGCCAGTGGGCTGGAGTTAGCCAGCCAGGTGGGGTGGAGAGTATTAAAGATGTGTCAGAAGTAGGCAGGTGCCAGGTCAAATAGGCCTTTTTTGTAGATCAGGGAGCAGAGTTTGGATTTTATTTACCCTGCAGTGAGCTCACTGATGGGTTCTCAGCAGAATATAGTATGGTTTCCATTTTGAAAGGTGATTATGATGCCTGAAATTTGCTTTAAAACAATACAGGAAAAGGGGAAGTGGGTGAGGATATAGATGAAACAAGATTGGCCATGAGTTAACAGCAAGGTCCTCCTGTATAGTACAGGGAACTATACTCAATGTCCCATGATACACCATAATGAAAAAGAATATAAAGAAGAATGTCTCTGTGTGTGTAACTGAGTCACTTTGCTGTAAGCAGAGATTGCCACAAACTGCACTTCAATTAAAGAAAAAAAAAAGATTGGCCCTGAGTTTGGAGACTGTTGAAGCTGGGTGATGAGTACAAACGGGTTCCTCATATTGTTTGGTCTATCTTTATGTATGTTTGGCATTTCTCATAATTGAGAATTAAATAAAAGATCATTCTGAGTGGAAGGAGGGGCAGTAGTGGAAGTGGAGGCCAACATGGAGTCTGTTGCACTCGTTCAGGAAAGCGACAGTAATGGCTTGGGCCAGGGTGGTGCTGACGGAGACGTGGATGAATGGAAGGCTGAGACGCTCGCTTGAGAGACTGCTGTCGAATTGCCTGCCTGTGGGTGAGGGCGAGAGGACACTTTGGGTTTCTAGCCTAAGCAACCAGGTAAATGGTGGTACCAAGTTTTGAGATCGGGAAGATGGGAAGAAACAAGTTCAGGGCAGAAATAAAGAGTTCTGATTCTGGACATGTTCACTTTGAAGTCTGTTAGACGCTAAGGTAATGAAGCTTCAAGCTGGCAAATGGGTGCTTGAATCCGGCGCTCAGGGAGGAGGGTGGGTCCGGAGGATCCGGAGAATCTACTGCCTGACTGGGTGTCTCCGCTGCCACCTCACAGCTCCGCTCTCTCCGTGTCTCCCCCACAGGGTCCTGGCTGTCACGCTGAAATGAACCCCCAGCTCTCCTCCGTCTGCCATGGCCACCCTTAACTCGTCCTCTACCGCTGGCACCACCCCCTCCCCTGGGCACAATGCCCCGTCCCCGCCTCCGGACACCTCGCCTCCACACACCTCCCCCCGCACCCCCTCTGATCCTGTCACCAAAGATCCCCCTGCGGCCCCCTCCGCCTCTGAGAGCATGAGGTCCTCAGAGCCCGGGGGGCAGCCCCTGGAGCCAGGCTGTGGCCTCGTCCCACCAAAGGAGATAGGGGAGCCCCAAGAGGAGCCTGGCCGTGGTGGCTCCCCGCCAAAGGGCCTGGGGGCGGAAGAGGACAAGAAGCAGGGGGAGGGAGGAGGAGGGCTCCCTCCTGTGGACCTGAGCGACCACTTAGTCTTCACGGCTGGCGGTGAGGCCTGCCTAGTGGCCAAGCTGTCCCTGACAGGTGGCAGCGAACTCCCGTTACCAAAGGGCTTCCCCTGGGGTGAGGCAGGCATCAAGGAAGAGCCCAGCCTGCCCCTCCTTGCCCACCCGCCCCCTGTACACCTCACTGCCCTTCACATCCAACATGGCTTTGACCCAATCCAAGGCTTTAGCTCTTCTGACCAAATTCTGTCCCACGATACCTCAGCGCCATCTCCGGCCACCTGTGAGGGAAGGGATGGAGCCTTCTGGAGCTACCAGCTGGCTCCAAACCCACCTGGAGATCCCAAAGATGGCCCCACGGGGAGCAGGGGAGGAGATCCCAGGGCACTCTTCTGGCTCTGCCTCCCGTGCCGCCTGGGTTTCGGCAGGCCCCAGGCCTTTGTGGGTCACACACAGTCTCACGGGGTGAAGCTAACCGCTGCTCAACACCAGGGCCTGCCAGGCAACCCAGCCGTGCTCCGGGAGGGGGACGAGGGCTGCGTGGCCCTCCTGAGCTTCCTGGAACCACAGCTGCCTGCTCACGCCCCTTTAGAAATACCCCTTGACAACAGCAGCACCATGAACATGGAGGCCCACGCGGCTCAGACCGAGGATGGCCCCGCTGCGGCCGAAGCCCAGGCCCCTGTCCTGCCCGTGGAAGAAGGCATGGCCCTCAGCCCGCCCTCCCCGCTGACAACCCCAGCCGCCTGGAACCCCAGCCCAAGCCAAGCCAAAGAATCGCCGACGCTGGCAGGCGAGGCAGGGCCAGGTTGGTTCCCCGAGGGGCAAGAGGAAGATGGAGGGCTCTGCCCCTCGCTCAACCAAAGCTCACCCACCGCCAAGGACGGGGGCGTTCTCCCTGCCCCAGTGGGTTCCCCCGAAGACCCCGGTGACCCGCCCCAGCCCTATCGCCCAGCCGACGACTACACCCCGGCCCCTGCGGCCTTCCAGGGCCTCAGCCTGTCCAGCCACATGGCTCTGCTACACTCGCGCAACTCCTGCAAGACGCTCAAGTGTCCCAAGTGCAATTGGCACTACAAGTACCAGCAGACCCTGGATGTGCACATGCGGGAGAAGCACCCTGAGAGCAACAGTCACTGCAGCTACTGCAGCGCTGGGGGCGCCCACCCCCGCCTCGCCCGGGGGGAGAGCTACAACTGTGGCTACAAGCCCTACCGCTGCGACGTCTGCAACTACTCCACCACCACCAAGGGCAACCTCAGCATCCACATGCAGTCCGACAAGCACCTGGCCAACCTGCAGGGCTTCCAGGCGGGGCCGGTGGGGCAGGGGAGCCCCCAAGAGGCAGCGCTCCCGCCCCCCGCGGGGGACAAGGAGCCCAAGACCAAAGCGTCCTGGCAGTGCAAGGTGTGCAGCTACGAGACCAACGTCTCCCGCAATCTGCGCATCCACATGACCTCCGAGAAGCACATGCAGAACGTCCTCATGCTACACCAGGGGCTGCCGCTGGGGCTGCCGCCGGGGACGGTGGGGCCAGGCCCCCCTCCCCCGGCAGGGGCTGCCCCCGCCACCTCCCCTGACCTCTTCCAGTACTTCGGACCGCAGGCCCTAGGGCAGCCTCAGGCTCCCTTGCCTGGCCCCGGGTTGAGGCCAGACAAGCCCCTGGAAGCCCAGCTGCTCCTCAATGGCTTCCACCACCTCGGAGCACCTGCCCGCAAGTTCCCCACAGCTGGTAAGCTCCCTGGGTGTTCTCTTTTCCCTTCCTCGGGGCCAAACTCGGTTCCCTGCTTTCTCCCCAGGGCCAGCCCCGCCGCTTAAATAACCCCAGCTCCCTCAGCATCCACCCCTCCCATTCCCACACAGCAAGCTGACACTTCCCTGTTCCTTCCTGGGGCCACTAACCTGTCTCTGTCCCCTAGCCCCCGGCAGCCCCTCCCTGGACGCCCACCTGCCTCAAAGTCAGCTTCTGGGCCCCTTGTCCGACGGGCTGCCTGCCTCGCCGCCCCCAGATGACAGCCCATCCCTGAAGGTGTTCCGATGCCTCGTGTGCCAGGCCTTCAGCACAGACAGCCTGGAGCTGCTGCTCTACCACTGCAGCGTGGGCCGGAGCCTCCCGGAGGCCGAGTGGAAGGAGGTAGCTGGTGACACCCACCGCTGCAAGCTCTGCTGCTATGGCACCCAGCTCAAGGCCAACTTCCAACTCCACCTCAAGACCGACAAACATGCTCAGAAGTACCAGCTGGCGGCCCACCTGAGGGAGGGGGGCGGGGCCATGGGCACCCCCTCCCCAGTGCCCCTGGGAGATGGGGCTCCTTATGGGTCTGTCCCCACCCTGCACCTGCGCTGCAACATCTGTGACTTTGAGTCCAACAGCAAGGAGAAGATGCAGCTGCACGCCCGGGGTGCGGCCCACGAAGAGAACATCCAGATCTATAAGGTGAGAGCAGGGCAGGAATCTGGGATTTGAAGGGCACAGCACAGAGCCTGAGGGGGAGAGGAGAAGGGGACGGGGCTGGAGCAAGGAGATGCAGAGTGGGAAGGTGATGCGAAAACCCAGGGGGGTGGGATTGGAGAAAAAAGGCCAGGGCACCAGGGGAAAAACTATTTGGAGACAGACGTGGAGAAAGACCAAAGGATGGTGGACTCTGACCAAGCGACTCCGGTACTTTATTCAACTTTTCTGGCGTTTGGGACTAGCGGGAGGGTTCTGTGTCTGCTCAGTCCATCTTGTCCCCAGAAGTTCAAGAGGATGGAACCAGATTCCATTCATATACTAGGAGGGAGTCCAGGACTGGTAGTAGGAAGAGGAGGAGACGGTGGAGAAAAGGCAGTCACACTCAGGTGGCCAAAGGAAGGAAGAGGAGAGCCCAAGAGGGAGGAAGGGGTGTCGGGGTGCTGCTGGTCAGGCCCCCCGGGGAGGCAAAGGGGCCCCCGGGACCTGGGGGCGTCCATCTGTCCTTCTGCGCCTGAGCAGCCTCCCTCCCGTTTCCAGTTTCTGCTGGAGATGGAGGGGGCAGCGGCAGGGACGGAGCTGGGGCTGTTCCGCTGCCTGCTGTGCGCCTGGGAGACGCCCTCCCGCCTGGCTGTGCTGCAGCACCTGCGCGCCCCTGCCCACCGCGATGCCCAGGCCCAGCGGCGCCTGCAGCTGCTACAGAGCTGCCCCGCAGCCGACGAGGGGCTCTCAGCTCTTCAGAGCATCCTGAGCTTCAGCCACGGGCAGCTCCGGCCTCCCGGTGAGGAAGAGGGGACTGGAGAAGAAGAGGTGGGCGGGGAGGGCAGCCAGGGCGGGAGCTGGGGGCCCAGGAGAAAGTGGCACGGGGATGAGAAATGGGTCCGTGCACAGTCCAGAGCAAGCGGAAAGGCGCTGGGAAGGCTGCTGAAACTGGCTTTTAGGAACACTGGGGCAGTGGGGAACAAGAGGCTGTTGGAGGAGGAGGCAGAGAAGAGCAGGGATTTTGCTGGGTGGAGAGGTAGAGCAGGAAGGGAGGTGAGAAGGAACCACCCAGTGATTCCGAGTGGTGACTGTGTGCTGGCAAAGCTTGGGGTGGGCGGGGGGCGGGGCGTGGCAGCAGCTGGTCAGGAAGGAGAGGAAGGGAGAAAAACAGAGAAAGAAAGAATAGAATCAGCTTTGGGCTGGGCCAGGACTTGTTAGAAGGAGGTGGGAGCTGGGGGCATGGCCCGAAGGCAGCAGGATGGGAAGCCCTTGATGAGCTCCCCAGCCCTTCCTGTCTCCTAGGAGGTCTTCAGCCCAAAGGCTGGGCTTAGGGTCCCCCTTAGGCAGCTGAGGTTGTAAGAGAGAGACTGGGCAGAGCCCGCCAGGCACCATTGACCCAGAGGGTGCAGAAGAGCCTGGAAGGGGCTGTGAGAGCTGGGCACAGGTGTCCGGGCTTTGCAGAGGCCGGCGGTGGGCAAGGGTGAGAGCAGGGGCAGCAGGAACCAGGAACAGGCAGCATTGACTGGTGCTAATTGAATTGCCAATACACTGGTTGGAGTTAAGGGCCGGAGGGGCCCAGATCAATAGCTAACGATCCTGGAGCAGGACTGAATGGAGTTAAGGAACTTTAACACTTTAATTAGGCTGCCACCCAAAATAAATTCCTACACATCTGTCAATTCTTGCTTGAGTGGTAATCTCCTCTCCCAGCTAGACCTGCCGCCTCCTGCTCACTGCAGCTGCTTCCTTTCAACCTCACCTTCCCTCTTCGGCGCCCCTCACTCTACATTTCTGGGCTCCCTTCTTCCAGGATCAGTCAAGACAGGGAGCTGAGTTTGGTCCTGTTTCTATCGCCTGCTGCTGGACCTGTTCCCTCATCTTTAATGACGGGGCTAGACTCGCAGAGATGATTTCTTAGGCTCTACCAGTTCCAACACTGTAATTTCCCCCCTCATCCTCTGTATTTCTTTTTGGCGGCTTTTTGTCCTCTCCTGCCTATTGACTCATCTATCCATCTTCTCCCTTTACTGCCTGGCTGCTTGTCCTGCTTCTTCTGCCCTACGTCCTCCCTCCTCTGCCCTATGTCCTCCCTCCTCTGATGCTTCATCCTTTTAAATTAACTCTCTCTTCATCCTACACAGGGAAGGCTCCTGTCACCCCCTTAGCTGAGCCACCCACCCCTGAGAAAGATGCCCAGAATAAGACAGAACAATTGGGTGAGTTGCTCATCTGATCCATTTCTTTCTCCATCCCTTGCCCTCCTCACCCCCCAGTCCTAATATTATACATTCTGAGGTGCTCACGGGACCTTGTGGTAATCCAGACACCCAGCAAGGCCTCCTGTGCAGAAGGAGCTGAAGTGATCAAAAGAAAGGGCTCATCAGAGGGAAGGGAGGCGGAGCCACAGAAAGCTGGGTGCTTTTGCCCTCCGGCCATCCCGCTAACCCGGGCTCAGCCCTGCCAAGCTCCACTCCCTGTACTGAGCGCAGATCTGTGCTTCCCTGCCCTTTCTCCCTTTCCCCAGAGCCCACCCCTACCTTGGAAGCCCTCTGCTACAAATCAGGTCATCTTAAGGGCCGGGGGTCTGTGAAAGGAAGAGGAAGGGGCTGTCAGAGTCTCTTAATCTCTCCTTTCATCTTCAGCTTCTGAAGAGGCAGAGAACAAGACTGGCCCTCCTGGAGACAGTGCCGACCAGACCACGGTCAGAACCGGGGTAACTAGGAAGATCTTGCGGGGGGGCATCTAATTTTACTGAGATCTGCTCATATCCTAAAGGCTGAACTTCTAATTAGTAGGTCTTTACAGACAAGAGATTTCAGACCAAAGGCAGATCTAATTTTATCATGCTTGTGACTTACGTCACTCCAAATACAACATTTCAGAAATTGCACCTAGGTCCAGTTACCGGATGTGAGCACCAGCTGAGCCGGCCCTGAGGGGTGGAGCACAGAGGGAGACAGAATGAAAAGAGAAAGGCAAAAATAAAACACTAGCTGCTGCCCAGCTCTTTATTCCTGTTGGGAGCAGAAAGATGTGAAGTTCATCTTCTACAGAGAACCCCGAGCCTGGGTGGAACTGCCTTGTCACCTCCTTCCTCAGGCTAGAGGAACTGACCCAGATGATCCACGCAGACAGGAAGCTCTGCAAGTCTCCGAGTGGCTGACCTAGACAGGGCCCAAGAGTAGCTTAGCTCTGTGGCCTGAAAGGGTTCATTCTGAGGGGATTCCCAGCCTTTGGTCTTGAGGTGCCACCCTGTGCCTCCCAGCTCTCCAAACCGGACTGCAATATGCCGTGTGTATTACGACTGCAAACTGCTGCAGCGACGGCTTATGTCCTCAGCTCCCCTG
Source organism: Neophocaena asiaeorientalis asiaeorientalis (assembly GCF_003031525.2). Taxonomy (NCBI): domain Eukaryota; kingdom Metazoa; phylum Chordata; class Mammalia; order Artiodactyla; family Phocoenidae; genus Neophocaena; species Neophocaena asiaeorientalis. Next base: position 244,585 of record NW_020173974.1, on the reverse strand, counting down.
CCTCCTAACTCCTGTTCCAGCTATCTGCTCCCAGGGCTATAGGTGCGTTAAGATGAGCGTCTGAATACCTTTCCTTTATGGCCATCCCCTCCCTGACATGCGGGCCTGGACCAGTGGCACAGGCGACAGGAGAGGAAGTGCAGGCTGACAGAAATGCAGGCTGCAGGTCAGGCAGTCAGGTGACTGAGGCGGAAGTAGGGGGGCCTTCACGCCCCACCCTCTGGAGGTATGGGCGGGAATGCGCGCCAACAGCGCCAGGCCAGAACTTTCCAGGGCCACTGGGGGAGCTGTGGTGTTTGTTTACATTAAAAAGGGAAGGGGAGAAAAAGGCAGGCAAAGGAAGTGGGAAGGAGGGAGAAAGAGCCGGCTTCTGAGCAGACAGGTAGGGAGTGCCCCGCTTAGTCCAGGGACCTTGGAGAGGCAGAGTGGCAGGGATTCAGGAGCCTCTGGGTCCAGGAAGTGCCAGAAGCAAGGGGAGCTATTTCACGGAGGAGCACAGGCAGGGTGGGGGCAGGTAAGAAAAGAAAACTAAATCAGAGGAGGTAGGTACAGGGCCGTCCTGTCGGCTGGAGAACAGAGTAGGGCAGCAGAGACAGGGGAAGAGAGAGGCCAGGATGGAGGGAGAAGGCAGGACAGAGAAGGCGGGCCAGCCGGGGCAGCCCAGCCTAGGCCTTTGTCCCCAAGTGAAGCGAGGGAGGAGCCAGCTTTCAGGACTGGGACTCCTCCTCCAGCAGTGGTAGGACCAGGCTGTGTCCGGGTGAGTGATGGTGAGTCCCACCCCTCCCTGACACCTCCCCCCACCGCCTGTGTGCCCCAGGTGTTCTGCTGTCCTTACTGCAGTTTCCTGAGCCCAGAGTCCGAGCAGGTGAGGGCGCACGCGCTCTCCCAGCACGCAGTGCAGCCCAAGTACCGGTGCCCTCTGTGCCAGGAGCAGCTGGTGGGCCGGCCTGCCCTGCACTTCCACCTCAGCCACCTGCACAACGTGGTGCCCGAGTGCGTTGAGAGGCTGCTGCTCGCGGTGAGTACGGGCTGGGGGGCAAGGCAGGAGGGCAGGCAGAGGCCGCGGTGTCCGGCCAGCTGTGTGTGCCGAGGGGAGCGGCTCTGCGTGGGTTTGAAGGTGGAGTTTAGAGCTGGAGGGAACCTCAGAGCCGAAACCTGTCCAGAGCCTCTACTCGCTGGGGAGGAAGTGCCCTTGGGTCCTGAGAGGAGCTGTTCCACAGCAGGCACGACTGCCGGACAGGACAGGCAGCAGCCCAGGCCCTCCCCTCCGTGGGGAAGGCAGAAGTTAGGTGGGAGGTTTGTCCACAGAGGAGGCTGGAGCTGGGCTGCGCACAGACACAGGTGCAGAGCTGGGGGGTCTGGGGTAGCGGGACGGTGGTGGGAAGTCACTGGGATCTCTTCCATCGCAGGCCACAACTGTAGAGATGACCTTGACGACCAAAGTGCTGCCTGGGCCCACTCTAAGCCCTCTGGGGGATGGCCCAGAGCCCCCCGCTCCCGGGCCAGAGTCTGTGCCCAGCAGAGACCAAGCAGCAGGTAAGGAAGGGAGGGCAGACCTCCCAAGGTGGCAGGAAAGGGGACCTGGATTCCTCGGACCAAGAAGGTCTAAAGACAACTGAGGCAAGGATGAGTTGCCCTAGATATTGAGTGGGTGGGGTCTGACTTAGACAAAGTTCCCTTCTCACTGCGCCCCCTTCTCTCTCCCCTAGAAGGCCCTCACCTGACCCCGGAAGCCAGTCCCGATCCTCTTCTTGAGCCTCCCCTGCCCTCAGCCGAGGCCCCAGACAAGCCCATGGGAAGCCCTGACCAGCCCCCTTCTCCAGCCCCGTCTCCAGCCCCTCGGCCCGATGCCCAAGCTGACGAGGTAGCTCCTCCACCCACCACGGCTGAGGAGGAAGAGGGGGCTGGCGGGGAGCCCCGCCTGGCAGAGCCAGCTCCAGCTGACTCTCGCCACCCTCTGACCTATCGGAAGACCACCAACTTTGCCCTGGACAAGTTTCTCGACCCTGCCCGGCCCTACAAGTGCACTGTGTGTAAGGAGTCCTTCACGCAGAAGAACATTCTCCTGGTCCATTATAACTCGGTCTCCCACCTGCACAAGATGAAGAAGGCTGCCATTGACCCCTCCGGGCCTGCCCGCGGGGAAGCCGGGGCCGCGCCCGCCCCCGCAGCTGCCACAGACAAGCCCTTTAAGTGCACGGTCTGCCGCGTCTCGTACAACCAGAGCTCCACCCTGGAGATCCACATGCGCTCCGTCCTGCACCAGACTCGCTCGAGGGGAGCCAAGACGGATGCCAAGGCCGAGGGGCCAGAGCGCGGCCCAGAAGAGCCCAAGGAAGGCGAGACTGAGGGGGAGGTGGGCACTGAGAAGAAGGGCCCTGACCCTGGTGGCTTCGTGTCTGGTGGACTGCCCTTCCTGTCCCCTCCCCCACCTCCCCTGGACCTGCACCGATTCCCAGCCCCACTCTTCGCCCCACCAGTCCTGCCCTCCTTCCCTCTGGTGCCCGAGTCCCTGCTTAAGCTCCAGCAGCAGCAGCTGCTCCTGCCCTTCTACCTCCATGACCTCAAGGTAGGGCCCAAACTGGCACTGGCTGGGCCCGCGCCCCTGCTGTCCCTGCCGGCCGCCACCCCTCCTCCCCCGCCCCCTAAGGCCGAGCTGGCTGAGCGAGAGTGGGAGCGGCCACCCGCGGCAGAAGAGGGGAACGAGACGGCGCCCAGCTCACCCCCCCAGCCAACGCCCAACGAGGCAGCCCGCACTGCAGCCAAAGCCCTTCTAGAAAACTTTGGCTTTGAGCTGGTGATCCAGTACAATGAGGGGAAGCAGGCTGTGCCCC
>NW_020173974.1:229030-241715 GCF_003031525.2 Neophocaena asiaeorientalis asiaeorientalis | reverse complement strand
AGGGGAGGGAGGCTGTGCCCCCTCCCCCAACCCCACCCCCACCCGAGGCCCTGGGGGGCGGGGACAAGCTGGCCTGCGGGGCCTGTGGGAAACTCTTCTCCAACATGCTCATCCTCAAGACACACGAGGAGCACGTGCACCGCCGCTTTCTGCCCTTTGAGGCCCTGAGCCGATATGCCGCTCAGTTTCGAAAGAGCTATGATAGCCTCTACCCACCCCCGGCAGGGTCCCCCAAACCTCCCGATGGGCCTCTGGATTCACCTGCTCCCCACCTGGGCCCACCTTTCCTGGTCCCAGAGCCTGAGGCAGGGGGGGCACGCCCCCCTGAGGAGCGAGGCCGGGCAGCAGGACGCTGGCCCCCAGAGGAGGAAGAAAGCTCCAGGGGGAATCTTCCTCCCCTAGTGCCTGCAGGCCGCCGCTTCTCCAGAACCAAGTTCACAGAGTTCCAGACCCAAGCCCTGCAGTCTTTCTTTGAGACCAGCGCCTACCCCAAGGACGGAGAGGTGGAGCGGCTCGCAAGTCTCTTGGGCCTGGCTAGCCGTGTGGTGGTGGTGTGGTTCCAGAACGCCCGCCAGAAGGCTCGCAAAAGCGCCGGCGACGGCGGGCCTGTGCCCAGCGGGGGAGGCACTGGGGGAGCCTCTGGCTGCCGGCGCTGCCGCGCCACCTTCTCCTGTGTGTTTGACTTGGTGCGGCACCTCAAGAAATGCTATGACGACCAGCATCCGGAAGAGGAGGAAGAGGCAGAGAGAGGGGAAGAGGAGGAAGACGCAGAGGAGGAAGACGCAGAGGAGGAACAGGGCCCAGAACCCCCAGCGGGGCCTGAGGGCCCATCACCAGAACCTCCAGACAGGGAAGAGCTGGGCCAAGCAGAGGCCACAAAGCCAGGAGGCAAAGAGCCTGAAGGGAGGGCCCCTTCCTCGCCCTCCCCCGTCCACGCCTGTGACCAGTGCGCCATGTCTTTCCCCAGCCAGGACCTCCTGACCAGTCACCGCCGGCTCCACTTCCTGCCACCTGTGCAGCCCAGCACTGCCCCCCACCTCCTAGAGCTGCCCTTGCTGGTGTTCGGGGAGCGAAACCCTCCGGTGCCAGGCACTCCACCAGTGCCAGGGCCACCCCTCAAACGGAAGCACGAGGACGGTAGCCTGTCACCCACGGGCAGTGAAGCAGGGGTGGGTGGGGAGGGTGAGCCCCCCAGGGATAAGCGCCTGCGCACCACCATCCTGCCCGAGCAGCTGGAGATCCTGTACCGCTGGTACATGCAGGACTCCAACCCGACACGCAAGATGCTCGACTGCATCTCCGAGGAGGTGGGGCTCAAGAAGCGAGTGGTGCAGGTCTGGTTCCAGAACACCAGGGCCCGGGAGAGGAAGGGCCAGTTCCGAAGCACCCCCGGGGCAGTGCCCAGTCCGGCAGTCAAGGTCCCCATCACACCCAGCCCCGCACCCTTCCCCAAGTTCAACCACTTGCTGGGCAAGGTGGATGATGGGGCTGGGAGGGAGGCCCCAAAGAGGGAAACACCCGCTTTTCCCTACCCCACGGTCACCCCTGCTGCTGGTCCTCTGCCTTTCCTGCCACCTGGGAAAGAGGGCCCCACTCTGACACCAGAGCCACCTCTACCTCTCCCACCGCCCCCTCCACCCAATGAGGATGAGGGCCCAGAGGAACCGTCTAAAGCTTCTCCAGACAGTGAGGCTTGCAGTCCATCTGCAGGGGATTTAAGTGATTCGTCAGCTTCCAGCCTGGCTGAACCAGAGTCCCCTGGGGCTGGAGGGACCAGTGGGGGCCCAGGAGGTGGGGCTGGGGTCCCAGACGGAATGGGGCAGCGGCGCTACAGGACCCAGATGAGCAGTCTGCAGCTAAAGATCATGAAAGCCTGCTATGAAGCCTACCGTACCCCTACCATGCAGGAGTGCGAGGTGCTGGGGGAGGAGATTGGGCTGCCCAAGAGAGTCATCCAGGTCTGGTTCCAGAATGCTCGTGCCAAGGAGAAGAAGGCCAAGCTGCAGGGGGCAGCAGTCGGTGGGGCTGGGGGCAGCAGTGAGGGCCCCTTGGGAGCCCAGCGCACCGACTGCCCCTACTGTGATGTCAAGTATGACTTCTATGTCTCCTGCCGAGGCCACCTCTTTTCCCGCCAGCACCTGGCCAAGCTCAAGGAGGCAGTCCGAGCCCAGCTGAAGAGTGAGAGCAAGTGCTACGACTTGGCCCCAGCACCCGAGGCACCCCCCGCTCCCAAGGCTCCACCTGCCACCACACCTGCCTCTGTGCCCCTCGGGGCTGCCCCGGCTCTGCCTCGCCTGGCCCCGGTCCTCTTGTCCGGCCCAGCTCTGGCCCAGCCCCCGCTGGGCAGCTTAGCTCCTTTCAGCGCAGGTGAGTGAGAGGTTGGGAGAAGCTGGACTTCAGAGGGCATCTCCCTCTAATGAGGTGCCCCTCCTTTTCCTTCTTGACTCCTCCCATCTCCAGTCTCCTCCCTGGCCTCCCTGTGTTTCCAGCTGGTGGGGTAGAGAAGGGAGGAGAGGGAGCATGGAGGCCAGGCGGTGGGGATGCATGAGTATGTGGCTGGAGGTGGCCTCCAGCAGGAAGGATGGCAGCACCAGGAGGTGGCTAATCGGCACTCTTCATCTTCCTAGGCCCTGCAGCCTCCTCAGGCCTCCTTGGCCTCGCCACTTCGGTCCTGCCTGCTACCACAGTGGTCCAGACTGCTGGCCCAGGCTGCCCCTTACCTCAGAGACCTACGCCCGACCACACCAACACCTCCACAGTAGGCACCACTGACCCTGCCCCAGGCCCGCCTACTGAACCCTCTGGGGACAAGGTCTCCGGTGAGCGAAAGCCAGCTGCAGCCCCCGCCAACTCCTCTACCGATGCCCTCAAGAACCTCAAAGCATTGAAGGCCACTGTCCCAGCCCTGTTGGGGGGCCAGTTCCTGCCCTTCCCGTTGCCCTCTGCAGGGGGGGCCACGCCGCCAGCTGTCTTTGGCCCCCAGTTACAGGGGGCCTACTTCCAACAGCTCTATGGCATGAAGAAGGGACTGTTTCCCATGAACCCCGTGATACCTCAGACCCTCATTGGACTGCTCCCCAACACCCTCCTCCAGCCACCACCCCAGGCCCCCGAGCCCATAGCCACAGCGCCTCCGAAGCCGCCTGAACTGCCTGCTCCGGGGGAGGGGGAGGCCGGGGAGGCCGATGAGCTGCTGACAGGCAGCACGGGCATCTCCACCGTGGACGTGACCCACCGCTACCTTTGCCGCCAGTGCAAGATGGCATTTGACGGGGAGGCCCTGGCCACTGCTCACCAGAGATCCTTCTGCTTCTTTGGGCGGGGCTCTGGGGGTTCCATGCCCCTCCCACTGCGGGTGCCCATCTGCACCTACCACTGCCTGGCATGTGAGGTGCTGCTGAGTGGGCGAGAAGCCCTGGCCTCGCACCTGCGCTCCTCGGCCCACAGGCGCAAGGCGGCTCCGCCCCCAGGGGGCCCACCTGGCACCGCCACCAACGCCGCCACTGCCGCCACGGCTGCTGTGGCTTTTGCCAAAGAGGAAGCAAGATTACCTCACACGGACTCCAACCCAAAAACTACTACTACCTCTACACTTCTAGCTTTATAAACAGATAAACCAAGACACGGGGGCAGGGAGGGCCTCGGGGCTCCTCTTACCCCAAGGGGTGTCTGGTGGGAGCTCAAATCCCTAACCCTACCCTTGGCCCTGCCCACCCCCCTGGGAATCTCTCAGTTCCCACCCTCAGTGGGCTTCACACACCCCACCTCCAGCAGAGTCCTGCCTCCTCCTCCACCCCCAGACACACCGATCCTTCACAAATCCTTGCCCCTTGGTCTTCACGGCCAACACATCCATCTTGCCATCTCGATTATTCATTCACATCCACCCTGCCCACCAGACACAAAATCTATCCCTGGTTTCATCTTCCTACAGCCTCTTTCCTACTGAATTCCCAGTCACCCTTCCAACTCCTATAAACACACAAATATGTTATCCCATGCTGTTCCACTGACTGAGAAAACACCAAAAAAAAAAAAAAAAAAAAAAAAAAGAAAAGAAAACCCAAGACAAGGAAGGGGGAAGGAAAATAAACTTTGCCACTCCCCCTTCTCCTTCCTACCCACCTCGTCTAGAGCGCCATACCGCTCACAAACTCCTTCCAAATACTCAGTTGGCTCCCAAGGTTGGAGCCTGGGATGGGCAGGGAGCCCACGAAACTCTAACCAAACTGGAGGTCAGCGGGGAGAAGTGCTCCCAGCTCACTCTCCTCACACCCCTCCCTCCTCACCTGACAGGGGAGCCCCTGTGGCCTGAACTCTAGGGGAAGCCGTGGCCAGGAACCCCTCTGCCAGCCCCGACCCTGCACCCTGGAAACTGCAGTAACTTATTCTCAAAGGCTTTAAACACAGAGATCCTCTCAGCAGCTGTCGGCCTGCCCCTTGTCCCAGCCCTGCCACGTGGCGGTCCAGCCTCCAGGACCGGTGCTGCCCACCAACGGCAAATCCAAAGTTCTTTAAAGAAAAACTGAAACACACAACCAAAAAAAAAAAGCCACGAGTGCGAGAGAGAGAGATGGAGAGACCAGAGGAATGAACTAATGGAAAACAAACTTGGAAAACACAGGAAAAAAAAAAAGAAAAAAGCCTGAAAACTCTCTCATCAAACAAGTGGTTTTTTTCCTGTTTGTGTCACTCCCCGCCCCACCCCATTTTAAGGGTTCAAGCGTCTTTGAACCACCTTGTCTCTGGAAGATCAAATGGCTTTAAGTCCTTGCTTGGGTTCAGTGGTCCACAAGACTAACGGGAGTGCAGCCCTGCCCTGGCTGTGCCTGGCCTCAGAAGCAGGAGCTGGTAATGGGGAGAAGAGCCTGGAGGCTGGGGAGAGAACCCCATCCTTGCCCCCTGAATTGAGTATTTATCAGGACAGGTAACAAACATCCCCTCATTCTCAGCTGTGAGTTACAAAAGTCAGTGTCACTGAAAGTAGCTTGGCCGTCTCAGGAGGAAAGGGGTGGACTAGGCCGGGCAGTCTGGTTTCTGAATCTTGGGTATGCTTCCCTTTCATGTAGCCGTCACCGTCTCCTCTCATTCACTTCTTTCACAAACCTCTCCTCCCATTCCCTTCCTGGTGCCCCCTTCAGATTTCTGGCACTTCTTGAACCTTTTTGCCTTTGTGGGGACCCTTATGCTCTGTCTGTGTTCTTCCCACACCACCCCATCCTCTCCCCCTGCTTCCTCCGGCCTGGCCCATCTCCTCCGGGAAGCAGCAGCTGCTGCTGGAGGTACCCCCGCAACACACACACACAAAGGAGTCAGGGCCTCCCTATGAAGCTCATGGGGTCTCGAGCTGATGACAGCTAAGGGGATGGGTGGGCAAGGAGATGACCGAAGCACAAGGTGAACCTTTGATAGAGTGAGATCACCAAGGGAACCAACAGATGAGGAATGCGCTAGAAGAGGGTTCCCCGCCTCTAACCTCGTTGTCTCTGTAAGCATCAAGTAACTGTGGCAACTCCAAAGCCCAGCCACAGTGGCACTGGGTGGAGATGCAGGTGTTTTAGCAAAGAAAAGCCTGCAAAAATTTCCCAGTCCTCCAGGTAGTCTCTCCTACGACCCTTGCCCCTAAGACCTCCCCTTTCTAGGTAATCTCCTTCCAAACTCTCCCTGCAGGCTGCTTCTACTACCAGTATCCATTTCATACACGCACACACACAAATTCAGCCAGCCTGGGATTTAGGTTTCCTGGCCTGTCACTCTGTTCCTTGAACATGTTAATACTGAAGCAGTGGCTTATGTGCAGAAAAGATAGGAGGAGCGAAAAGGGGAGGGAAAACTTAGCTCAGCTCCTAGTCTCCATATGCTCTGTGAATCTCACTTCTGGTCCCATTCATTTCTAAAATGAAAAGCTCCTAAACTAGCACATCAGGGGTGGGGTGGATTAGTTATTCTGATGATGCCAAAAATACCAGTTACAAATGCAAGCAAGAAGAGTGAAACTGCCCAACCATGGGCTTGCTGTTGCTGCTCCCACCCTTCCCCCACCTCAGCATCTCTCGTGCACCCCTCCCTCCCTCCCTCTCTATCCTTTTCTCTCTCCGGTTGAAATTCTGTGTATAAAACTATTTTCTTAGCAGCATGTGTATGAGGAAAGAAGCTTTTTCACTCTGTGCTTTCTGGGAATGTGATATGTGTATAAAAGTTGAAAACAAACAAAGAAAAATTAGAAAAAAAAAAACAGGAGAAAAAGAGGGAACGTTTTAAAGAAAACCTTGGCAAACACCTTGCAGGGGATGATTAGAGGTGTGGTTTCATGCATTTTAGGAATTTACAGCCAGGGTAGGTTGGCTTTAGTTTGAACTATGAATATCTTCACCAGGAGTTAATAATCTCTTACACCCAGGTTCCCTGGCGTGGAGAATCCCATGTACATTCACAGTCGTGGACTAGAGCTGACTGAGTAGCTGTCCTTACCAGGAACCCTATAACCTGGGGGACAGAAGAGCCTGGCCAACTGCTGACCTAGGTCAGTCAACGTGCTTCTGGAGGGTGTGCCATTCCATGTTCCCAGTGGCTGGAGCATTCCTCCCTGACTCCTTCCTGAGACCACCATCAGCAGCAGCACTTCTGCACTGGAGATTCAGTGAGTGGGTGGCTCCTGTGGACAGAGGCTGAGTCGGCACAGCCCCGCGCAGAATGCTAGAGGTGAATGCCAAGTCGCCCGGGTTAAAATGTGTTGCTTCTGTGGAGCAGTAAACCAACTCGAGCGCGTGGCACAGCCATACCTATCTTGTGATACCCTCCCCTCCCCACCAGCTCTAAAGTGAGCCTGAATCAAGGGCTCATAAGACTGGTCTTCCATGGCTCGGGGCAAAGGCTTAGGGTTTCTGACATACCCAGGTCCTAAAGCATCCAAATTCTGGTCCACCCTACTCACTGTCAGGGTCAGTACCAGGAGGAGGAGGTGGAAATGATCTTGGCTATCTTTGCTCTAAACCAGAGCCTGTATGGGGATGGCTTAAGGTACCCAGTTCTCAACTAGGAACAAAAATCAAAGTCTGTGGAAGAAAATTAGAAAATCTGAAGCCGTAGTGGCCAAATGGGGCAGAGTCTGCAATAGGACCACAGAAAGAGACCTGTTCTTCCCCCCGACCCTCTAGCCCCTGGAGTAGACACATTTGCTCCTCTAATCATTCATCCCTGTATAGATACTCACATCTGAAATACAGAGCTCTGTGTATAAGACTGCACCAACGAAGCAAGCAAGCACACCGTCAGAAACAGCAGCAGAACCATGTACAGACAGAGCTACGCGGATACACACAAATGCCAGAAAGAATGGGTCCCATGGGCATATAGGCACAAGGGCCGGGCCCCAGAGTCATCAACTACACTCCCGTTAAGTAAAAACACCCTCCAATATGTAGTAATTTTCTTCACACAATAGGAAGTAGGAAAAGCTTATAAACAGAGAAATGTAACCAGTGTCAAGAAGGGTGACCAAATGTTGACCATTAATCCATGGGAAAGGACCTTAAATTCCTCTGGTGTGGAGACACCATGTACATTCACAGTCGTGGACTGGAGCTGACTGAGTAGCCGTCCTTATCGGGAACCCTGTAATCTGGGGGACAGAAGAGCCTGGCTAGGGAGGGGAGGGAGGTAGAAGAGAAACCAGGAAGAAACTCTGAGGAAAACTTATATGAAACACAGGGATAAACTGTGCTGGGACCCTGTGTTACATGAAGGGCCAGGTATTGGGGAGCAACTAATGAGAAACCTGTAAGCCCTGAGGATGTCATTCTCAGTGAATTGAGTAAGGAAGAAATGTCCCAATTCCAACGAAGTTCTGGCTACAATAAGAAAGGCTATAGGCCCATCCTCAGGGGTTTACAGCATTACAGCGTGGATACAATTGTGAAAAGATGAGATGAAAAGAAAGCCAGAGAGGATGTTCGTAGAAGACCTAGGCCAGGACTCGTTAAATCTGGGGAAAGACGGGAAGTGATCGATCCCCAGGGAAAGCCTCCCGGGGAAAGACAAACTCCCAGAAGAACATAAAATTGAGTGAGGACCCACCCCAACATTCTCCTTCATACAGAGAATCCCCACAGCCTTCAGACACAGGAGAGACAAGGGGTCAATGGCATTATTCCCTGCCAGTAGGCTGAGCCTCATGTTTCTTGCAGCTCCCAGTCATGGAGAGGAGAGGTGTCTGGCTAGAGGCTAGTGGGGAAGCAGGTTGATTACAGGTGGACCAGAAAGACAGTGAGGGGGGAAAGGTGACCAGGATGGACTCATACTCCTCCCCAGCCATACACACACTCTTAAACAAACAGTGGCTAAAAGACTGGAACAAGTCATCAGCAGGAGCTCAGCACTGCCCCACACCCACAGTCCCTCCCTGATATCCCAACCTGCAGCAAGTCTTCTCAACTGGCCTGGCCTCCGCTGTGCTCGCTCCTGGAGAGCCCCGCCCAGTGCTCAAACAGCAGCACCGGCAGCAACTCGCAGGCCAGGCCCTGGACTCTGCCGACCCCTGCTTCCACTCCCCGGGACCCTGACCTGCCTCCAGAGAGAAGTGTAACTAGGACCCATCCCGTACCGAGCCACAGAATCCACACCCATCTGACCGGACCGCAGAGAGCAATCTCCCGACAGTGCTCCTAACCTAGGGGTTCTCAGTGGTCTGGTTTCAGAAACAGGGCAGCCACCCATTAGAACCTGGAGGCCGACAGTGTCCCGTAAGGGATTCTTCTGTGATAACTCCTGCCAGTGAGAAGCATAGTTCTAACAAGTTAAATCTGCCTGCTTTGACCTCACAATCTCTCCTTTTCCTCCTGCTGCCCCCACCTAAAAACACACATCCCCACAGCCCCCAACACACATATCCCATGCATGACCGCATAAAGACATGAATATGGTTAGGGGCGATGAAGAAAGATGTAAAAGGCGTGGGAAATCCAGACCTGATTAACTGTCCTACAAGGTGACTGCCATCTCTTAGAACAGTGTTTCTTGAAGTTTTGCCCACCTGCATCAATGTTCACCTGAGAACTTGTTCAAAATGCACATTCCTGGACCACACCTCAGACCGACTGAATCAGAAACTCTTGAAGTGATTCAGTGCTTTCCGGAGTCTGAGAAGCACTTATTTAGACTGCTCGGCCCTGTCTACACCTGCAACCTGCCCCCAACTCTCCAGCACCCAAGGCCTAACCCTGCTACGGCTGGGGCTGCCACAGGGGACTAGCTTCACCCCCAGACTATCCTCATTACCCTGACATTTGGAAATCTATGTCTTCTGCTTATGGTGCCTATTCTCAACAGGAGAAGAGTTACAAGCATCACCCTTGACGGAGTGCCTCCCTGTTTTCTCCTCTGCTGTGGAAACCACCCTGATTATTCTGAAGCTGCATCCACTTCCAGAGGTGCTGAAGGAAGAGAGACCCCAGGCCGGGCAGTGGCATTACTCCCCTCTGAGCAGGTCCTACTCCCATCTGAGCTGCCCAGCCTCCCCTGACATCACCCAGAGCCACCAATTCTTCTACCCGAATATCTTCCTAGTCACTGACTCACAGCCTCTGGCCACCCAGGAAGCAAGGAAAGCCCAACCTGCTAGGAGTTCTTCCACATGGAGGCCCAAGGTCCAGTTTAGCAGGACTGCTGATGGCACTGCGTCTGGAGGTGTAGGGCTGGTCTGTGTCACCACAGATGCTGGGGTTCCGTTCCTAGGGGCCTTCCTCTCTACCAGGGAGGGCTCATTGCTGATCCGTGGTCTCTCTTCCAGAGGTGGATTTCAAAGACAGGGAAATCTGTCCACCTTGAATTGGGAAGCCATAGAGAAATTCCTAAACACAAAACCTCCTTGAGTGGTCTTTCTGGAAGGACAAGTCCAAGTTGCCTTTGTCTTCCTAACACCTGCCCACCTCTCTAGGCCTAGAGCACATCTCCACCTTTCTAGGACTGTTATTGAATATGGGCCTTTTCAGAAGAGGGAAAGAACCAGTTCAACGCAACCACAGCTCGGCCAATCACAAGGCACAGGGAAGAACGAAATACACACAGGCACCAACTACCCGACTACCCAGCAGCAAGGCCTGAAGGGCTCTCCTTCTTCCTACTCTTTCCCTTCCAATCTCTTCTGGCACCATCTTTGTGGCAGCATAGCTGGCTGGCCTCTCTGTAGGATCTCATTTTGCCCTCTTAGGATTTTTTTTTTTTTTCTGTCCTTGCTCCCCAGAGAGGAACAGAGTCCACCAGCCTGGAGCCTTGGGCGTGACTCTTAAACATGCCCTTGTCCCTCTGTGCTCCAGCTTCCCTTGGAATTCTGCTCAAACACAGAGTGGCACCATCTAAATCCCTTTCTTGGGCGTGGCGGGGGGTAGGAGGAGGGAGGTGGTGTCTGGTTGGAAGGAAGGCGGACTTGGGGTTGGCTGGAGAGCGAGGATTCAGCCCCTCTATTGAGGGTGTCCTCGGCTCCTCCCCAGCAGGGCTCCACCTGGCGCGTGGCCTGCCTGTGTGCGCCACTCTCACTGCCACCAAGTGGCGGTCATGAGCATGTTTGGTGGCTTTGGGTTTGCCGCAGTGCCAGGATCTGAGACGGCGTTCACGTGCCAGTGCAGTGCTGCCAAGCGGGGCGGCATCTAGTTGGTTGGGTGCCAAGCGGCAGGAGCCAGGTGGTGATAGAGATGAAAGAGGGCTGGGGTAGAGGGAGGGGGAGGGGAGAAGGGCACCAGGGAGAAAACCAGACACTTCACTTGTTAGAGTGGAGAGTCCAAATGGGATCCGCAGAAAGGTGCCCTTCCCATTCTAGATCCCAGCTTACAAGCAAGCCCTTCCCTCCCCCGCAGACGCCCACAGAGTAACATATACAGACCAGGCAAGGGGATCTGGCCATCTTTAGCAGGAAACTGGCTGGGGGCCAGGCAGGACTGCCAGCCTCTCCATCCTCCTTCCTTGGGGTCTTGGCAATGGCGTGTTTCCTCCTTTGTGTCCTCACGCCTCTCTCCGTCTGTCGCTCCACTCCCCACACCTAAGAGGGAATGGGAAGGAGGTCCCGGCAGAAAAAAGTCTGTTCTCCCAAACAACTCTCTCTCTGTGTCACACACACACACACACACACACACACACACACACACACACACACACACACACCATCTCTCCTCCTCCCTTCTCACTCCTGGCACAACTAGCCTCTCAAGCAGATTGGCAAGAGACACCGCCACCCTCCCCACTTCACACAACATCAGAGCCTGTGCCAGGCTGCCTGGGCAGTGCCAGCACCCGCCCACCTCCTGCTGGGTCTCCTTGCTTCTTCAGTGCTCTGACAAAGGGCCGGTCTGCCAGGTCTGCCAGCCCAACGAGCTCTCCCTGGGGAGCGGTGGGCACACCTCTCCTCTTGGCACTTCCCTGGCTACTCTCTCTACCACTTCACTTTCCCAGACTGGAAGAGGACCAATCACCTCAGAGCCCGACCATTTCCCAGAGCTGAGCTCTAGAAGGACAGCGACACCAGGAACTCATCCCTGCCCCTCCTCTCTGCCCCCTGGGGCCCATTCCCACGGACCCCGCTTGGGGCGCCAGCCTGATGGATGTGATGCCAATGGCTCCCGGGTCCCGAGCCTTCCTCCCAGAGCACCAGGACTCCTGCCGCTGCCCCTCCCCATTCGCCTCCTTCCATCTCCGCGGGCACGAGGGTGGCAGCCGCAGTGCCCATGCCTGCAAGCAGGCAGCATGAAGCAACTCAGGCACCCTCCTTCTGTCCTCCCAGGCCCCAAACCTCTCCCCTCCTTCTTCCACTCCATCCCTCTGTCATTCTGGTTGGACACTAGGTTGGCAACCGCAGTGCCAATCCCCACCCATGCCCAGGAGGCTCACATACAGCACGCACTTAGGCGTACATGTACACGCGCACACACACACACACACACGGCCCCTTGAGTGCCAGGCAGCGGTGGCAGACACACAGCAATGCATAGTGACTGGTATACCCGAGAGGCAGCCAGATTCGGCACCTGATCCAGCACCCATTTGGGATTGGGTGGGGAGGCGGGCGGCCAGGCGGGCGGAAGGAAGGGTGATGGAGGCAGGCGATGGCCCTAGGTTGGCAGCCGATGGAGCTGGGAGAATGGAGGGAACAGATGCTCTTTGCCCAGCCTCCCTCCCTCTCTCTCTGAGATCAGTGCCAAGCTGGGGGGATGGGGAGAGGGAGGATGGGGGAAGGGTGGCATTTGGAAGCTGGCAGGCGGTGGGGGGAGCTGGGTCCGCCCAGGCTGGGCAGTGCCGGCACTGGCTGCCGCCTCTCCACTCTGCCATCTGTCTCGCTTCTCTCCCCACCCCCTTTCTCTCTCTTTCTCTCTCTCTCTCTCCTTCATCCGCAGCAAAAGGAAAAGAGGAAAACAGGGTCCTCATCCGCCCACGCCCAACCTCTGCCGGACCCCTCTGCTGCTCCCACAACTCACCACACCACACCACCACCAAGCCATCTGTGCTCTCTCCTCCTGGCTCAGTCACCTTCTTTCCTTCGCCTCGCCCTCACACCAAAACGGGTGCAATGTTTTTAAAAAATAGATACATATGTATTTTACAAAGCAACTTAAAAGGAAAACCATTTTCTTTGGGAATGTCGTGTCCTTCTGAGTCTGGGTCCTCGGTGCCAATGTTTATGGCAGGCAGAGGGAGGGGA
>NW_020173974.1:176145-228751 GCF_003031525.2 Neophocaena asiaeorientalis asiaeorientalis | reverse complement strand
CGGGGTGGGGTATCGGGAGAGCTCTCTTCTCGCTGTGCCTGTGGTGCTTTTTTTTTTTTCCCTCTTCCACTTCCGGAGCAGCTTCAAATAGATCTAGAGCCTTCCCCACCCCCAGTTCCCAGGGCCCCTGTGTCCTTCTCTCCTTGCTTTTGATTTTGTTTCTCGATCACCCTTTCCTTTTGTGTGTGTGTGCGTGTGTGTGTGCACGTGTGCGTGCGTGTTGCATCCACGGCAGTGGGCACCGTGCCAGCCACCGCACAGCCATCTGCGATGCCTTCTGCAGCCTCCGCTGTTTCTCCCTGCCACCTCCAGCCCCCAACTCCCCTGCACCCCAGCTCCCCACCCCCAGTCCCCAATCATTAATTAGCTACTGAATTAATTAAATCGGGAATGCTAATTAACATTCCTAAAGGGCAGGCTGCCAGGCTGGGGGGGCAGAGGGAGTGCGAAGAGGAGACTGGTATGGGGGAGGAGGAAGGAGAGTTTGTCTGCTTAGCAGAGCAGCGGGGAGACAGAAAGAATCCAAAAGAAGGATGAAGGAGAAGGAGGGCAGAGTGACAAGACAGAGGCATGGAAAAGGGCGTGTAAAAACTGAGTCCAAGTGAGAGTGACCCAGCCTTTCCTGCCCAAATGAGACACAGCCAACTCCTCGTCCCCGCCCAGCCTGGACAAGTATATATTCCTAGGGGGCGGACTCTGGCAGCTTTCTTCCCTGTCTCTTACAGAAAACCAACCCCAAACCAGAGTCAACAGCTACTACCTGGTCCATCCAGCCCCAGTGACCCTCAGACTAGGTCACCAAGACCAGACTCTGGGCTCAGAGGAGCCCTCTTGACTTGGCCTTCGCTACCCCTTGTCACGGTCGGGGGCACCCTGTGAGTGTCTGCTGCTGGGAGAATGGGGCAGCGTATGGGGAACCGTGAGGGGTGTCTATTCAACAGCAGTTCACTGAGGATCACCGGCACTGCCTGCAAGGCTGCCCTAGGAAGACCGTGACACAAGACAGTCTGTCTTTAGGATTCCAGAGTAGGAAAAGTGGACACCCCTACCACCCTGAAGATCAAGGATTTGGGAAAAAGCGAGTAACGGCATCTAACTTGGAGTAGTTGTTTTTAAAGAAAAAGAGATGTCAGTATAGTGAAACTTCATTCTCGGGGTGCTCTATGACACGTGAATCTGATGAGATGCTCCTCAGAAAAATGGATCTCGGGACTTCCCTGGTGGCGCAGTGGTTAAGAATCCTCCTGCCAGTACAGGGGACATGGGTTCGATCCCTGGTCCGGGAAGATCCCACATGCCGCAGAGCAACTAAGCCCGTGCGCCACAACTACTGAGCCTGTGATCTAGAGTCCACGAGCCACAACTATCGAGCCTGCGGGCCCCAACTACTGAAGCCTGCACATCCCAGAGCCCACGCACTGCAACTACCGAGCCCACACGCCGCAACTGCTGAAGCCCGTGCACCTGGAGTCCATACTCTGCAACAAGAGAAGCCACCGCAGTGAGAAGCCCACGCGCCGCAACGAAGAGTAGCCCCTGCTCGACACAACTAGAGAAAGCCCGCACGCAGCAACGAAGACCCAATGCAGCCATAAATAAATAAGTAAATAAATAAATAAAAGAAAAATGGATCTCACAATCAAATTATTTGGTATATACTACATATTCTCCCTCTTAAGAGATTCAAGATGCATACTGGTGTGTTAAAGGCTCTGAGAAATCTTGTAAAAAAAAAAAAAAATAGAAACTGTTGAATGCATTTAACCCTGATTGTCAAACTCACTGGACCCTGGAACCCTCATTTTAAAATTTTCTAATTTAATGAATTTTATTCCCACAGAAGCAGTGCCCCACTTATAGGGAAAGCTCTGTCAAGTGATCAGGGGTGGTCCTGGCCTAGAAGCTGGCAGATGGATGAGCTGGCCCCAGGTATCACATTCCATAAACAAAGCACAGCACCCAAGCTCTCGCCTTCCAAATGTAATACAACAAGGTACCAAACCACCTTGTGGCAGAGAAACTAAATCACTCTTAGAATCACAGACCTGTATTTTCAGAGCTGGAAAGACACCTTAGCAACCATTAAGCCTAATCCCTTAATTTTAGAGTAAAAGGAACTGAGACTCAGAGAGGTGAAGTGATTTGTCCAAGGTCACAAAGCCACTAAACAGTAGCGTTGATGTTAGGACAGAGATTTCTTGACCTTTAGCCTAGCTCTGTTCCTCTATTTTCTATTGTTAAAACTTCAGGACACGGATTTCCCTGGTGGCGCAGGTTAGGAATCTGCCTGCCAATGCAGGGGACATGGGATCAATCCCTGGGCCGGGAAGATCCCAAATGCCACGGAGCAACTAAGCCCGCGAGCCACAACTACTGAGCCTGCGCTCTAGAGCCCGGGAGCCACAACTACTAAAGCCCACGTGCCTAGAGCCCGTGCTCCACGACAAGAGAAGCCACTGTAATGAGAAGCCCGTGCACCGCAACGAAGAGTAGCCCCTGCTCGCCGCAACTAGAGAAAGCCCGCACACAGCAACGAAGACCCAACACAGCCAAAAATAAATATTTTTTTTTAAAAGTCAAGATAATATTAAAAAAAAAAACAAAAAATCTTCAGGACAAGGCCAGCACAAGGTTTATCACAAACATATACTATTTAAAAGCTTCACCCAGACTCCCTTTTTCCTCTGGGACTAAGGTCTGGGCCTGTCTTTTCCACCCTGCCTTGGCCCTCACCCCCCCTCCCTTTGGAACCCTGCAGCATCTACCTGCCTCCGGAGAGTCTATTCCCAAAGGAGTGGGGATGGGGGCAGGAGTTCGTGCTTTACAGACTCTCCCTAAGTGTTCCTGATATCCTGGGTTCAGAACATCAGCACTAAGCCATCTCTGCCCTCCCTTCCAGGATACCCCCGACCCCACTATGTATCACTGGTATCGACACAAGGCTTCTACTTCCATCCCAGCCTCAATCCCAATCTGGTCAGGAAACCAAATGTCTCCTGGGACACCACCTGCTGTATTCCTAGCAACTTTCCCTTTTCCTGTCCTTCTCACTTTGGCATCTGGAGTCCCTGAGGTTGCTTAGCCTGGCCATCAGAGTCCTCAAGAGGAGAGGCTGTCTTCGACCTGCAGGGACACATATCTCATGAGAGTGAGGAGACCCTCGGAGACCTCAGGAACCATGGCTCCCCTGAGCTTCTGAACATCCACCGTTCCGCCACAGCCTGGGCCCATCTTTTCCAGCACAGCCCTTTGGGAAGCTGATGGACAATGGAGATGGATGGAGTCTAGCTCATTTCAAAGGTTGAGAACGCTATTAAATTGGGTTTTTTTGGCCATGCCATGCAGCCTGTGGGATCCTAGTTCCCAGACCAGGGATCAAACCCAGGCCCTCCGCAGTGGAAGTGTGGAGTCCTGACCACTGGACCACCAGGGAAGTCCCCCTGTTAAATTGGTTTTGCTCTCTGGGTCCTCCTGTGTGAACACTGCCCAGTTCACGGCCACCCTCCCGGTACAGAAACACACCCACAACTTCACAAGAGTGATGACTCTCTTCACAAGATAGCTCGCCACACCACTGGAAAGACAGAAGAGCTCTGAAATACATTCTGATTTGCGGAAGAGGTCTACGTCCAAATTTGCAGGAATCACAAGGTCCCTTGGAGCTCCAACCTAAGAGTCTGTAAGAGAACTGGCTGACCCCTCTCCTCCTTCCCTCCCGTGTACCTGACAGGTTGGCCTTTTGTCACTGGGCTCACAGAGCCGCTTCAGAGTGTGCCCCCACTGTCCACCTGCTGACTACTCCCGCGGCTGAAGAATGATCTGATAAAGGGGGGGACAAAGTGGAGTCATCTATCCAACCAGGGAGGGCAAGAAGTATGACCTAGATGTGCTCACAGGTCACATTTTTTAAAGAGAGCATTTTAGGGCTGCTTTTATCCCTGGGGAACATCTTTGCTAAATTGTCCCCTCTCAGAGGTCAGTGAGAGAGGCCAAAGTCCAGCCTTCCAGGGTCATGGATTCCAAGCCAGTTCACTTTCCCTTCTAGAGTCTGTTTTATCTCCCCAACACCCAGGCACTGAGCCGTTATCAGTAGCACAGGCACTCCGAGCTGCAATATGAATGATGATTATTCTATTATCAAATAATGTTGCCAAGCCTGGCCACTCCCTCCAACGGTGGCGGCAGAGGCGAGCTACAAAATTCAACATTGATAAACCGTATATGGTCTTCTAGAACCATCCCTCTGCCTGAGAGTCACTCTCTAAGGCTCCCACCATTAGCAGCAAGGAAGGGGGAGAGACTGGTTAGCGATGGCCTCTGGGGGGTGGGACCCTCGGGGAAGATGAAAAGTCCTCCAAGCCCACCACTTCCACAGCCCAACGTGAACCCCCCTACCCTTCAGGAGGGTTGATCTCAAACAAAACTCCCCAGAAAAATCTAACACTAGTGAGCATGAAGGGGAACCACAGTGTGATCCCATCTCTGCCAGCCACTCCTTCAGTGTGGCACTGGACTTCCTGTATTCCTTCCGGCACTGACCTTTTCCAATTCTGCAGCTCAGCTCATGTCTTCTAAGGCTACTGTCAGATTTCTTTTTGGTCCTGAGCGCTAAAAAAATTAGGGTCATGGTAGTAACTTTTCTAGGGAAATGGCTTAAGACCTTGAGCCCCAGACTAAAGGGCACACCAGATCTGCTCCCCACTGCAGGACCTTTGCACTGTCTGTTCTCTAAGGCGGGTGCATTTCCCTAGACAACTGCACACCCAGCCACCCCGCCCTCCCTCCTGCCCTTTGCTCAGGAAGTCTACTTGACCTCACATTTAATAATGACTCCTGACCCCACCCAGCCCCTTTACCCTGCTCTGCTCTTCCTTTTTTCCATTGCATTTATTACCTTCTATCTGACTTGTTTTATTGTTTATTTTCTACTTCTCGGCTCTGGCAGGTAGGGATCTTGGCTTTGTTCAAGAATGTATCCCACCTATAATAGTGCCTGACACATAGGAGGAGCTCAATAAGTATTGGAATGAATGAAGCTAAGGTTAAAAGGGTACATGTTTCAGTCGGCCCCATCTCACTAATTCCATCACCTGGGGCTGGGTTTCTACCTTCTGGCAAGAGGGCTGGTGAATACCCCACATCCTCCTCTGTCTCCATCATTGCCTGCAGAACATGCCACTCAGGAAAACCTGGATGTTTAAGTAGGATGTTTCCTGCTGAACCTTGAGCACTTTCCTGACCAGTGCTCAATGAGGCGCTGAGCCCTCCTCCACAGACTTTAGTCCCCTACTCCAGGCCACCCCATACTAAAACACCAAACTCTACAGCCCTGATTCTCCAACTGGAGTAAGCACAAGAGTCACCTGATACACTTCTTTACAATGCTTATTCCCAGGTCACCTTTCCAGAGACTCTGATTCAATAGGACAGGGGAAGGACCCAGAAATATGCATTTAACAACTCTCCCCATTCCCCAAGGTGATTGTAATAACAGGTATTGTTTGGGCCACACCTTGAGGAACTCTGGTGCAGACCAGTGCTAGGTGACTTACTAAGTCATCATTTTTCTGTCTCTTCTCTAAATCTACCTAACTCTAGTATGTGGCTCTGCCTAGGATTAGGACCAGAAGAAATGGACCTGTGAGGTGGGCATGCCACTTTCTTTCCCACCAGA
Source organism: Neophocaena asiaeorientalis asiaeorientalis (assembly GCF_003031525.2). NCBI lineage: Eukaryota > Metazoa > Chordata > Mammalia > Artiodactyla > Phocoenidae > Neophocaena > Neophocaena asiaeorientalis. The sequence goes on along the minus strand of NW_020173974.1, from coordinate 223,077 downwards.
AATGCAACAAATTAAAACCGCACTTGGAGAAACAAGGAGAGAAACTGAGGAAGTGGAGGAAGGCAGCAGTGTGGAGCTAAGGTGAAGCACGCCCACAGGTAAGGGCACACACCAGAGTGTCTTGACTCTGTACCTTACTTTTTTTTATATATAAATTTATTTATTTTTGGTTGCATTGGGTCTTCATTGCTGCATGCAGGCTTTCTCTAGTTGCGGCGAGCAGGGGCTACTCCTCATTGCAGTGGGTGAGCTTCTCGTTGTGGTGGCTCTTCTTGTTGCGGAGCACGGGCTCTAGGCGCGCGGGCTTCGGTTGTTGTGGCATGTGGGCTCAGTAGTTGTGGCGCACGGGCTCAGTAGTTGTGGTGCATGGGCTCAGTACTTGTGGCGCACGGGCTTCAGTAGTTGTGGCTCATGGGCTGAGTAGTTGTGGCTCGCGGGCTCTGGAGTGCAGGCTCAGGAGTTGTGGCGCACGGGCTTAGTTGCTCCACGGCATGTGGGATCTTCCTGGACCAGGGCTCGAACCTGTGTCCCCTGCATTGGCAGGCGGATTCTTAACCACTGCGCCACTAGGGAAGCCCTGTACTTTACATTTTGACAGCCTCTTTAGCAGTTAGGTGTGAAGTTTAAATATCTCATCTTGGAAAGTAAGCAGATAAAAATGAGCATGTCTTCTAGAGCCCGTGCTCCGCAACAAGAGAAACCATCGCAATGAGAAGCCCGCACACCACAACGAAGAGTAGCCCCCGCTCACTGCAACTAGAGAAAGCCCACGCGCAGCAACGAAGATCCAACGCAGCCAAAAATTAATAAATTAATAAATTATGTTTTTTCAAATGGTCTTTTGGGAAGGGGTGGTATGAAAAAATAAAATATGATCCAGAAAGGCAGATAAAGGTCTAGAGCACAGGGCGCCTCAGTGAAGAGGGATCTGGCAGCCATGCTAGTCAGCACAAGATACAACAGTTCCCGACAGAAGGTCAGGAAGGAGAGGGGGTGAGCATGGCCAATTTCCTCCATTCAGGGCAATCTCTGCACAGAATTTAGCCATAAGGGAGCCAAGGATTCCCAGGCATTTGCATCTCTTTGCTGAGGCCAGAGCCTCAGCCTTGTACCTTCCAGTTTTACCCCCTCCTCCCTTTTTCCCTCTGCAGATTGCAGAAAAATCCCAGAGGCCAACCAGACGTTTTCCTCCCAGCAGCTCCTGGTTAGGAGGAAACAGAGTTGGCCAATAGGATGCTGGCTCAAATCAGCCTCATCCATTTGGGAGTCCTGGCCAGCCAGAGCCGGCAAGCACGGTTGGAAATAAGGGAGGAACTCAAAGTACATTCCTCCCTGCTCATAGCCAGAGCTAGATCCAGGATCACCAGTTTGCTGCCAGTTTTGATAAGCTGTTCAATTAAGCCTCTCCAACTGAATACTGCCTCCTATCCTGTACCTCTGTAGGGTTTCTGTCCCAATTATCACTCTATACACAAAGAAGAACAAAGAAGAATGTGTATGGAGGGGAGGGAAGTAGGGGGCGGTGGCATGTTTTTTCTTTGCCTTTTTAAGATAAAGAATGAATGAAAAAAAGCCTGCATTGTGGGGTAGTAGAAAGGAAACTGGGCTAAAAGTCAAGAAATCTAAATCGGGGTCTGGCTCTGCTACTCACAACTCATGAACTTGTGCTGTCCATGTCACTCCCTGAACCAGTCTCTTCATGCAAATGAGGGTGCTGGCCCATCTGATAACCACATGTACAAAGTACCTTCTATATGCCAGATACTATGAGAAATGCTTTATACTTATTTCCATTCCTCGTAAAATCCTATGAAGTAGTTATTATCTTCATTTTGCAAACGAAGCAACTGAGGCTCAGAGAAGATAGGTGACTTGCTAAAAGCTACGCAGCTAGGGAGTTGAGTTTCAAGGTCAGGTTTTTTCAGATCCCAAAACCCATTAAGCCATATGCTATTGTTAAACGACCTCCAAACTTCCTTCCAGATCTAATGCTCTGGAATTTCTTGAATGATCCCTCACTGTCACTTTTTTCTTCATTCATCAGTTCATGTCATCAGGATCTGGAAGCTAGGGACTTCCTTGGTGGCGCAATGGTTAAGAATCCACCTGCCAATGCAGGGGACAGGGATTCGAGCCCTGGTCCGGGAAGATCCCACATGCCATGGAGCAACTAAGCCCGTGCGCCACAACTACTGAGCCTGTACTCTAGAGCCCATGAGCCACAACTACTGAGCCCGCATGCCACAATTACTGAGGCCCAGAGCCCATGTTCCACAACAAGAGAAGCGACTGCATTGAGAAGTCTGCACACTAAAACGAAGAGTAGCCCCCGCTCACTGCAACTAGAGAAAGCCTGCACGCAGCAACAAAGACCCAACGCAGCCAAAAATAAATAAATAAATTTATTTTTTAAAAAAAGAAGATCTGGAAACTAAATTAGCCAATTGTACTTTCTATGGCCACAGAGGCAAACACTCCAAAGTATTCAAGGACACCGAGATCCCCAGGGTTTCAAGAGGCTCTTACCCCTCCACATATTTATTCTTCCATTACTCACACAGGAGAAAAATCAAGCCTTAAGAAACAGAAGGCTTCCTGAATTCATCTGTCTTCTTTCTTTTTCCTCTGATAATTATTAAGGCAAATGAACTTTTTTTAATTTTTATTTTTGGCTGCGTTGGGTCTTTGTTGCTGCACACGGGCTTTCTCTAGTTGCACTGAGCTGGGTCTACTCTTCGTTGCGGTGCGCGGGCTTCTCATTGCGGTGGCTTCTCTTGTTGCGGAGCACAGGCTCTAGGCGCACGGGCTTCAGCAGTTGTGGCTCGCGGGCTTAGCTGCTCCGCGGCATGTGGGATCTTCCCGGACCAGGGCTCAAATCCGTGTCCCCTGCATTGGCAGGCGGATTCTTAACCACTGCACCACGAGGGAAGCCCAAGGCAACTGAACTTTTCAATGTATCAAACAATGTTTATTTCTTCTCATTTAATTTTAGAATTGTTTCTCATTGTTGTTTACTTATTCCTGTGTATGTGATCCAAAAGACGGCAGGGCAGGCCCATTTTCAGTCTGGGTGCCAGCCAAAGCTGCCCTATAATCAAGAGGCCTCTCGATGAACTGATGATGATCCCGCCCTTTAGTGGCTTCCACTCAAGGTAGACTGACCCACACATTCTAAACAGATCACAAAAATGTGGAATAATAACAGCTAGTAAACAAAGAAAGTGTTAAAGCAGAAAATAAGCAGTTTGTTGAAACAAAGTGTTATGTAATTCTTCAACTTGCCTCTCCCTGTGCCAATAGGTAATTGAGATAAGTCATTCTGGCTGTAAGCAGGGTTATGCCTGAACCACTGCAGACCTATCACTGATTGCAGGAGGGAGATGCAGACAGGCGTGAGGATGTTCCAGAAGAGACACAAGATTTAGCCTCTTAAAAAAAAAAAAAAAAGAAGTCTATGTATGTCAGAGAACAGGCCCAGGACAGAGGTCAAAAATAATAGGAGAAAAGTTACCCTAGAGTTTAATCAAAAGAGATCTGTCAATATTTGGCTTGTTCTGCAAGAGACTATCCAGAAGAAGCAATTAACATAAAGCAAATTCAGGGGAAGAGCTGCAGCGTGTCCTGTGCTGGCAAGGGAAATGGCACTCTCACAGGCTGCCGGTGGAAGTATAAACTGGCTTATTAGCCTTTTCGGAGGGCAACTTCAGTCTCTATTAACATTTCAAACTTCTATCCAGCAATTCTACTTCTAGACATTTATGAGAAAACTAATTTAATACTCTTTACAACAACAGTGTTTAGAATAATTCCCATCATTAGGGAAATAGTTACATAAACTATAGACATTATGTAGCAGTGAAAAAATTGAGAAAGACCTTTAGGCAGAGATATGGAAAGATTTAAGATACATTATTAAGATAAAAAAGCAAGTTATAAAACCCTATGTATAGCGTGCTCCCATTTATGTAAAAATAAAGTAACTATAAAACATTCACAAAACCATGTATTTCTGTACATACATAAATACATGGAAAAGAATCCATAAGACATACATGAATTTGATAATAGTGGTTGTAAGAACTGCAGTGAAAATCAAAGGGGTTTCTCTTATCTGTATTGTTTGAAACCTGCTTTAGAAATGTATTCATGTGTAGTAAATAATGACCAACAAAAACGCCCTCTAAAAATGAACTAAATTATGTATATATAGATATACACACCTTTATATATGAAATGAAAGATGTTCAAGGTATGTTTTTAGTGTAAAAAGCAAGTTACCAAACACCAGGCATAGTATAATCTAATGATGAGGGTGGAAGGTAGAGGGTAATGAACATCAGCCTGGAGTAAGAGGCCTGAGTTCAAATCTTCACTCTGCCACTTAATGGTCCCTTGATCGTGGGTAAGCTGCTTAATCTTTCCAAAGCCTTGGTTTAAGAATTACCTAGTACATGGAGTGCTATGGGGTTTAAGTGAGAATGTATAAAAAGTACTTTCCACAGAGCCTGGCACAGGTAAGCACTCAATAAATGGTGACCATTATTTGTATTAATAATAATAAATTCAGTATCAAAAATTGGATCTCTGAGATCATTCCAAAGAGAATCTATGATACTTGATGATTTAGTTGTAACATTAATCATTATTTTTTTAAATTACTAATTCTGTGAGTTTTAGTCATTAAATTTTAGACCTGAAAAGAATCCCAAGAATTCATCTAACCTGATGGTCCCAAATCTGCCTGCACAGTAGAGTTAGCTAGAACGCATTAGGGGAGGAAAAGAGACATTCCAAGGTTCCACTTCAGACTAGATTAGAATTTCCGGGAGGTGGGATCAAATGATCTCTTTATTTACAAACGTTCTTTTATCTATACATGTGCTTATACATGCATAGAACACCTCTGGGGAGGGAAATGAGGGACAAAGGTACAAAGGAAATTTCATTGTATTCCCTTCTGTAGTGTTTACATTTTTTACCTACTCAAAAAATATACTCTTTTAAGAAATATAGGGACTTCCCTGGTGGCACAGTGGTTAAGAATCCGCCTGCCAATGCAGGGGACATGGGTTCGAGCCCTGGTCTGGAAAGATCCCACATGCCACGGAGCAACTAAGCCCGTGCGCTACTACTGAGCCTGCGCTCTAGAGCCTGTGTGCCACAACTACTGAGCCCGCGAGCCACAACTATGGAAGCCTGTGTGCCCTAGAGCCCTGCTCCGCAGCAAGAGAAGTCACCACAATGAGAAGCCGCACACCACAACGCGGCTACAAGAGTAGCTACAAGAGTGGCCCCCACTCACCGCACCTAGAGAAAGCCCACGGGCAGCAACAAAGACCCAACACAGCCAAAAATAAATAATTTTTTTAAAAAATTAAAAAAGAAAAAATAATCATAACCTCCTTCAGGTGAATCTAATGCAGTCACTCCACAGACCAGAATGGTGGTCTTTATCCTTTGGCCCAGAAATTCCTCTTCAGAAAATTGCAAAGACTTCTGTATGAAGATGTGGGTAGCTGTCACAGAAAGAAAATACAACAACAAACCCGCAAACATCATAAATGTCTAACAGAAAGAAATGATCTTATAAATTATGGTATATCCATGATGAGATATTATGTGTTAAGTATTTTTTAATCTGATTTTTTAATAGCATAAGAAAATACACCACTACGCTAAGTGAACAAAACAGGGTACAAATGTGTACAAATGGCCTAACCATAATTTTGGACTGGGAAGATGGTGAGAAATGTCTATAAAAAAGTAAAAGGAAATACAGTACATATAAAAATAAGCCTATGTCCTTTCCTCTGCACTCCACTGCCACTCCTCAGCCCCGGCCCCTCTTTAGGAACTGGCTTAGAATCTTACTGAGGAGCCTAAGCGCTATTATACTGTGTAGTGACCTCCCTTGGTCATCACATAATTATCTTACTCATCATCATACTTATTGTAACTTTCTGTGTCCTCCCTCCAGAGGACAAATATTTACCACAACTAGGAATGTCACAGACTCTAAAGCAACTATTATACCTTGATATATGGCTCTATGCCAATTCAACACATTTGCCGAACAGCTGGGGATGTGTAAGGCTTTAGGCTAGTGCTATGTGTACCTCACTTTAAAGACCTGGATTTCTGCCCTCAAGGATCTAGCATCCCATCTCTGTGGATGGCTAAGACACATATATAAGAAAGAGTAAGTAACAATATAAGAGGACACAAAAGCAGCACAGGGAATAGGTGCTACAAGGAGTTCACACCCATCTGCACATAGACACACAAAGTGAGTTACTGCCCTTTATTGTATATTCTTTATTTCCCCTTTGAACCAAAATATAAACCCCTTAGATGTAGCAGTTCTATCTCATCCCTTATTTTTATATCTAAACCTAATGCCTAGTGTGTCTGGCAGATAGTAGGTGCTTAATAAATGTTTCTTAATGACAGTCTTTACTCTGCACAGTTTAACATGCAAACTTTTGAATGAATTAATTACTGCGGTATGAATAACAGTGGGGAATGCCGTCTAAGTGAACGGTGGTTAGGAGAGTAGACATGATAGAACTTGCTCCTGGTGTATTTCAGACTGAAAACGGTTGGGAAACACTGGGATAGCTGCCGTCAGGAGGCTCTGCTAACCCAAGGGACTCCTCCCAGACTTCAGTTCTTTGGTGAAGGGCTAGACAGGGAGGAGTCTCATTCTGCATTGAATATAGTCTCCTTTACTTTTCAGAGGAGAAAAACGATGACAAGCAAGTTGTTCCTCTTTTTTTCAGGTCGGATCACAGTAGTGACCTTAACAGAATCTTCAGTGCCAACCACACCCTTGTCAATGCACACTCCAGCCTCCCTTCTTCTGCTCCATATACATCTGCAGCTCTTCTCTTGTCTCTCCTGCCCTCGGTCAAGGACAGAAGCCATGCTGGCCAACAGACAGCTCTTTGAAATCCTAGCTAGGAATCAGTGCACTAAACACCCCAGGGAAGTAATTATCTGATTTGAAGAGAAGGCTCATCCCTAAAATGTTGACTGGACCACAGAGATCAAACTCAAAGTTCACCCTGAATGCAAGGAGGAAAGGGAACTGAGAATGAATCCTGAATTTTCCTATCCTGGATGTTCTTGGTTCTCCAGGACACAGTACACATTTAAGGATTAATATGTCTATCTAGAAAAAACCTTCAAAGTTCATCCGGCTTTGGGCAAACTTTAACCATTCTAGACAGATAAGAATTTATCTCCCAAAGAGTTCCTTCACTAGAGCATGTCACTGACTTGCAAGGAGGAAGTTCTCCTTCATTTCTAACCTAAAGCACTCTTATTAAAATTGAGATTTATTTCCTTAGAAGACATTCAAGGCAGCAAATTAGCATCCTCTATATCATTATTTCTCAGGTTATTCATGCATGCTAATGTTTGAGACCCACAGCTCTACCTCTAACCTTCAGAAGCTTCAAGACACTCTCATTTCTCCAATGTTCCTAATTCTAATTATTCTCCTCTTCAATAGGCTCCACTCTCCATGATTTCCCTTCTCTGTCTCTTCACACCTCCCTCAGATTTCTTTCCACTCTTAGATTGTTCTTTCCTCTTCAACCCTTCAGCCCCCTTTCCATCCCTAAGTCTCCTATCCTAAATGGACAGAAGCTTTACCACCTCCTACTTTTCTGACCTAGCATTCTTCCCTGTAGGAATGTTAATTAGCGTGTGGGATTTAATTAATTCAGCAGCTAATTAAAAATGGGAGAGGAAGAGTGGGAGAGGAGGCGGGCGGGAGAGACAGAGCCCGCCTCAGTGCAGAAGGCACCGCAGATGGTTCTGGGTTGGTTGGCACCATGCCACCGCCCTCCAACCCTCCCCCCCAACAGCACGCACAGCGACGGGGGAGGGGCAAAAGTGAGGGGCACAGCCTGGCAGAGCCTCTAGACAGACACATTCAGTCCTGCCGCCGCTTTGTGCTGGGGAGAGACAGAAAGAGGGAGAAGACGAGAGACGAGAGAAAGGGTGGGAGAAGCAAGGACAGACCACACTCAGGAAGAGCCAAACAAGGGGGCGCCGGAGCCGAACGACCGGGAGAAGCGACGGGGAGAGCTGTTTATCCCCAAAGACAGCCAGCGTCTTGGGGTTCCCTGGCTCCTGAGGACAAGATGGGGAAAGACAGCCACTGATCCTCTGGAGAAAAAGGGACTGCCTACTCTGACAACCAGGGACCCACTCTGCAGCCATTCTTCCCATAGCATGCTGCTTCTTCAGCATGGGCAGGCGATGAGGAAGACGGCTACTGAAAATGAAAGACGGGGTGGGGGGGTGTGTGCGTGTGTGGAGAGAGAGCGGGCGCAGATGGGCGACGGTGAGCAAGTGGACGAGAAGGAGATTTAAAGGAAGAGGAATGAAGGGTATTCATGAAGGGAAGGGAGAAGTGGGACAAGGTGAAGGAGAAGAAATAATGGAGAAGAAAGAGGAGGAAGTCAGAGGCAGAGCCATGCTTTGTTTGCCAAGAAGGATAAAGAGGGCTGGAGTGTCTGTGCAGAGGACTTCCACATTTGATCCCGCCCAGCCTAGGCCAGGCAGGGGGGTACGGAGGCACTGCAGGGAGGGGGCACGAGCAGATCCCTCTGAGGGTCAACAAAGGTGCCGGAGACAGGGGACTCATCCCATAGGATCTTCCTAAATTCTGGATACTTCTGCCACACCAGGAATTTATCAAAAGCAATGGAGAAAAGCTTCTAAATGAACACAAAAGGAGGCTAGGATGACAGGAGGCTGCAGAATCTGATTCCAGGAGCTCCAGCGGGGAGATGGGTGAGGAATGGGATTTTTAGCAGCACCCAGCAGGCTCTTTAAGGGTGTCATCTGACACTCTGAGGGAAATACAGCCATTAGGGGATCAATTTGAGGACTTGAGGGATGAGAAAGAGAGGAAAGGTTGGGTTTCAGAAAGCACCCTTTTGGTGGGAGGCATCTAGGAAGCTTTGGAGCTTAAAGCCTTGGGAGGGAATAAAAGGGCAAGAAAAGCCTGCCATCAGCAATAGATTACTTAAGACTTGACTGAAAGAAACTGAGAAGGAGGGTATGAAGCCAGATGCATCTTCTCTGGTGTTAACTGCCACAGAACTGAACGCAATGGCAGACAAGGGTCATTGTAGCTAAGAGACAGGGTTTTCCTGGCTAGGAATTCTGATTTGATCTCTTTACCACCTAGGGCTTTCTGCAAGAGCTAGCAGTGAGTGAATCGAAATTGGGGAAGAGGAAGTAGACACTCAAGGGCTTTTTATTCTCCAGATCTCACCCGTGGGGCTAAACCCAAGGCTGGCAGATGAGACAAAGCAGTTCTCAGAGTAAGCTGCTACAGGCTCAGTCCTAGTTGAAATACACGAATGCTTTCTGAGCTTATTTTCTAGTCTAGGCTTTAATTAACAACAAAAATTGTAAGAACATTTATTAAGTCACAATGATGCCTTTACAGTAGAGATAAATTCTTTAAGATTTAGGATTATTAAAAAAATAAAAGAAATTTAGGATTATTAGCACTAATAGGAGGAGGTGGGTGGTCCACAGAGCCTTTTGTTATTTTGTTGGTCCCCGGACCCAACAGTTAGTTGCAAATGAGCTGCAAGGCAAAAAAAAGGAGACTCCAGAGTTTCTGGCATCCACCACCAACCATGCGCAATCCAGCCCTGAAATATTTTTAAGGGGGGGAAAGGCTTAGGGCAAGGGGTATATTAGCAGTAAAGTCAAATTAAACCTGGAATGGGCAATAGCAGCCAAGACTTCAGAAATTCTCTACCTTGCTACTGTCAAGGCCCCCTCCAAGAGGTTGGACTGTGTAACACCTGAGGGGAGTGCTAGCCCTTCCCAGGGAGTCGGTACCTTCTCTGCCTGCACACCCCAGCTCTCGCACTGCTGATGCTCGCCCTCAGCAGGCCAGCCGAGGGTGGCTTAGCTACAAAACCCGACTGTGCTGCTGGCTTCAAAGCTGTCAGTGACTGTGGGGATGAAATGGGAACACTGGCTTCCATCGGGGTAGTCAACAAAAAGTCAGACCTAGGTGTCCGAGAGAATGTGGGTTCTAACGCCAGCTCTGCTAATGACTTATCTGTACAGTTTTGGGCAAACCACTTTCCCCTATAGCACCTAGTGGAAGAAAACAAAAATTTTAACCAATACAATTTTAGCTACAGTACCGTAAGCATCTAGAGAAGAAATAGTTAAAATTTTATAACTCTTGTAGAAAGTACTAAAGCTGAAAAGTCCCTACCATTCAGGCAACAAATATTTACTGAGCCCTGCTTGGGAATTCCCTGACAGTCCAGTGGTTAGGACTCAGCACTTTCACTGCTGGGAGCCCGGGTTCAATCCCTGGTCAGGGAACAAAGATCCCATCCCACAAGCTGTGCAGCGTGGACAAAAAAAAAAAAAAAAGAGAGAGATCTTAACAGGTTTCTAAGTTACATGAGTCCACGACCCTAACTAGAGTCCCCCGAATAGGATGAGAGGTCTCTGAAAAGGACAGCAGGAAAATAAGCTGAGGAAACGAAGCAGCCACTGGCCCATTTGTCTCCACCAATATACACACCTTAAGACGGCAGGAGGGGCAGGCAAAAGAGAGGTTTCCATAGGTACCTCCAAGGCTCAGGTAATAAAGTGAAGGATGTGGTGTTTTGCACTGTGGCTCTTTCCAGGGCTCTGCCTCTCTCCATAGTCTAGGAGTCAGCCTTGACTCACACAAGCAAGGAAAATGGAAGCCAGTCATTCTGAGGCTGCCATTTATGCTAAGGAAGATCTCCTCCCACCAGGGAATGAAAGAAAGAGGCCACACCATCCATCTTGTGGGCAATTCCTAGGCCATACACAAGGCGAAGACTCAGCACTATTATCCAGGGAGTTACCAGGATGCTATTAATCCACAAAAGTAATTCAATAAGAGGAAAATTAGCCATCCTAGAAACTGGGTAACTTTACAACCAACAACCCTGCTGAGTTAGCTGAGGGGTTGTAGTAGTCAACACAATGAATGAGCAGTTTCCAGATAAAGTTAAGAAGCAAGGTGGGGCAAGAGCAAGGGTACTCTCTGGTGAACTGGGGTTATATTCTGGAAGGACTAAACAAATAAAGGGAGCTATGGCTGAGTGGGGAACCCCATGAACTTGGCTGAGACAAAGGAGAGACATGGAATGATAGGAGGAGGAAGTAGTCCCAAGAGCAAAAGGAGGCTCTACAGCCAGAATTGTGCTCAGTAGTGACCAGGGGGCCAGGGTACCCACCAAGTAGGCGTCACAGCTGCCCTGGCAAGGACCATTTGAGGACTCAAAAAGATCAAAAACAGGACATTTCCTAAGGGACCATAGGACAGGTTTTAGGGCATAGTTTTCCTCCAGATTCTACAAAATACAGGATAACAAAAGCATAGCTATCCTTAGCAATCTAAACCAAAAGTTTTTGGATGAAGCCCTTATTATCTGAATTCTTGTGACTCTCCATCTTCCATTTTCCCAGCAAGTGGAACCAAATTCTACAGATTCAGGTAACACCAGGTCCCTTGTCAGCTGAACTCTATCTAAAATCCAGACACTGAATAGACTTGGACAGCAAAGGATATGTGTACTTTCCCTTCTCCACTCATTCTCCCCAGAGCCTCGGCCTTCTCTTCACCTAGCCCTTAACACTGACCCGAGTTCCCCAACCCTGTCCTCTTCTAACTCACTCTCACCCATGGCCCCTTTTAATTACGAGTCATCAGAAAGATGCCAACGGCAGAAGAGATAAAGAAAAAAAAGGGGAGTAAGGAAGACTGTAGATTTTAGATAGGGGAGTGAGATGGAAATCCTACAGACAGAGAGAGAAATAGAGACAGAGAAAGCAAGGGAGCTGGAGCAAGGGGGAGGGGAAGAAGATGGCACTGCGGAAAAAAGAGCGCCACAAAATTAATTTGAGAAAGGGAACAGTAGAGGAGACGTTGGTGGAATAACAATCAGGCAGTAGAGGGCTGGAGAAAGGGGGAGGGCGCCAGGGGAGGGGAGGACCGGTGCTGGGGAGGACTCTACATGCAGAGCAACAGCAGCACCGCCTATGGGCATGGCGGAGGGTTACAGACAGCAACAAAAGAGGCCCCCGCCTGGGCACAGGAGCCTGGGGTGCAGGGGGGGAGGGAGAAGTCATGGCTTCTGCCCTTCAAGCCTCTCTCAGTAACACAACATGCAAGCTAGAAGACTAAATTCTATATGGCTCTCCTGGGAAGACAGTGATTTAACAAGGTAAGGGAGGGGGACAGAGAACTCCTGGCTTTTTCCATTCCAAGGGGGTTTCCCTCTCAGAATTCAGGTAGTAGAAAAGAGAAGGGTAAGGAAGGGGAGGAATCCCAGGTACTGAAAGGCATGTGTGTGCCTGCTTCTTCTTTCATTAGCTGGAGGAAGGATTTTCTCTTTATTTCCAAGTGATTTCCTTTCCCCACGGGATGCTGGAGTATAGCTCCCTCCCTGGGGCAATGGATGCCCCTCACTCAGCTGCTTCCTCCCAGCATTGCCTTGAAATTCCCAACCATCATTAGAAACCCCCAGGGAGCCACCAAGCTCTGAGAAGGAAAGGGAAGGGTCCCCCCCAACAAACAGACCTGGGGGGTGGGCGTGGGGGGGTAGGGTGGGAAGGAGAGAGAGAAAATGCAAAAGCTCTGCAGATGGAGGGGAGAGAGAAATGTGATCAGTGCTATTTGTTGTGCTTCCTGGGAGGAAGGATCCTTCACATTTTTAATAATAATAAATACATGAAGACAGATTTGCCAGCATTTCTCTGGCTCCTTGGGAAGTGTGGGGGAGGGGAGCCAATGCAGCTCAGCACAGACCAGTATCTCCCTGGCCCCTTCCCCCATTAGATAGGCTCAGTATTGCAGCAGCCTACCCCTCCCCCTCTAACTGCAGTCCTCCCCATCAGAGCCCACCCTTTCCGTGGTCCCTTCATACAGCCCTGCCCCTCCCTCCTCCACCTCTCTCCCTCTCTCTACTCCCCCAACCCTAGACTCTACCCTTTCAGCACAAGTCCTCATTTAACACAGTCTCACTCCAGCTCTCAGAAGCCCTAGTACCCACCTAGGTCTCGCCCAATCTGAGGCCCCGTTCTTTCCTGCCAGTGCCCTTCCCAGCTGACATACAACACCTCCACAGAAGTAACCCAGCACAGCTCAGCATTTCCCGGATCCCACCAAAAGGGACTGCTTTTCCCCCATTTTTATTTCAATGTGACCTCCTTTCTCACAACCTTAAATATAACGGCCATTAAATGTGCTTGTACTCAGGGGGTGTCAGGGCCTCGGGACTAGGTGACTACTGCCACCTATTGACCCAAATTTGTTTGAGACAGACCTTTAATACACTTCTTACACAGCGACGCTCTGTTATTTCAAAAGCATCAATAGCTTAAACATGCAAAGGCATGGCTCTTGGGGCTTCTCTGAGACCCTCTGAACAATGAGATCAAAGAAATACAAAAGCAAGACTGGGCAGAGAGCCAGATCAATGATGCCTTTCTCCATGCAGAGGCAGAAAAAGAGGCCAAGCCCAAGGAATGAAAAAGCAACTTTCAGTCTCCTCCAGGGTCTGAAGGCAAAGAAGAGCGGGGGACGGACAGAGTTTTTCTCATGGGCTGTTAGAAACCTCGTGCATCACAATATGAATGACGTTACCAATAGAGCAGAAGGCAGTATTTCATTCATGACTCTGCCAAATTAGCCAAATCCTTGGATAAGTCTCAACATGAATCTGAGGTTTACACACCTAACAGATCCCAGGGAGGGTGGGGATACTCAGGACTGCTGCTGACTCACACTCAATCCGTACCAATCAGAAATGGAGATGGAACAGATAAACTGCGCTATGCGTAAGGGCAGGTCTACACCAGGCAGCTCTATGGATTGGTTTAGCTCTGTACCTTCCAACCAACCCAAGGCAAGGAACAAGATGAGAAAGCTTGAACTCTCCATGGTGCTGAAAATGGACATAATTGAGTCATCCTTCCCTCATAAACTTGTTTTTCTAATACAGTAGCCATGAAGACTGCTGTGAAATCCTGACAGACAGTTGCCCAAGCCTTCATAAAATCATAACAAAACAAAGCTTCAGAGACAAAAAAGGCCTTGATCAAACCCTCTTCCCACCCCCCCAGATGACAATAGTAAGGCTTATCAGTACTGGAGAGAAGATTTTCTCTTTATTTCCAAGTGATTTCCTTTCCCCACGGGATGCTGGAGTACAGCTCCCTCCCTGGGGCAATGGATGCCCCTTACTCAGCTGCTTCCTGGCAACTCCCAACCATCATTAGAAACCCCCAGGGAGCCACCAAGCTCTGAGAAGGAAAGGGAAGGGTTCCCCCACCAGTCAAACAGACCTGGGGGGTGGGGGGATGGGGTAGAAAGAATGACAGAATGCAAAAGCTCTGCAGATGGAGGGGAGAGAGAAATGTGATCAGTGGTATTTGTTGTACTTCCAGGGAGGAAGGATCCTTCACATTTTTAATAATGACAGATTAAATAAATTAAAACAGGGCTTCCCTGGTGGCGCAGTGATTAAGAATCCACCTGCCAATGCAGGGGACACGGGTTCGAGCCCTGGTCCGGGAAGATCTCACATGCCACAGAGCAACTAAGCCTGTGCGCCACAACTACTGAGCCTGCCCTCTAGAGCCCGTGAGCCACAACTACTGAAGCCCAGGCGCCTAGAGCCAGTGCTCCACAAGAAGAGAAGCCACCGCAATGAGAAGCCCACCCACCGCAAGCAAGAGTAGCCCCGGCTCACCACAACTAGAGAAAGCCCGCGCACAGCAACGAAGACCCAACACAGCCATAAATAAATAAATAAAATTAATTAAAACAGGTAATAATAAATCCTAAGACTCTCCTTACCATCACATGATAAAACTGAACAAGTGCCCATGAGCACTAACGATATACAGTACTTAGTGAACGTTGGAAGTGATCTGCCGTTAGCACTGCACTGATGAAATCTGACATTCATGTGGTCTGAACAACCAGAGAACTAAATCTGAGTAGGAATAAGAGAAAGAATAGCAAACGACAGCCATAAAGAAACCCTGAAATCTTCTCAGTTGCCCTGCCCTACTACTGTAAAAGTGATTTTTAAACTACATTCTATGGAGTTCTAAAGGTTTCTAGGAGCTCCTCAGAGATCCTGGGGAAAGTGGGCCATGAGAACTCGAAGCTCCAGGACCCCTCATCCTCGCTTCAACCACAGTAACCTAGCCTTTGCCTGTTTTACAGGTTGAGAACCCACGCAAAAGTTAGTCAACAATGGACTCTAAACATTGTTTGATGACTCTGGTGCAAATATTCTCAAGATTACTCAATTTTTTATTGGCAACCTCTTTCAAATATCGCCTGTCATCTAGAAGGCCAGGGATAACAAGATTTCCTAAGATTAAAGACTGGATTCAATTAATATAAGGTCCACAAAGGCAGGGATTTCTGTCTGTTCAGTTCACTCCTATAATACAAAAAGGCCAGAATAGTGTCTGGAACTTGTGGTTTCTTTGAAGGCAAGGGCTTGAACAGAAATGGTGCAGTAAAGAGGGGAGAGCTACAGGTCATAAACTACCTACCAATACATTTTTAAAGAAAAAAAAAAAAAGGAAAAACAAAATCCTGAAGACGTTCATGAACCCCAGGACACTTGGCAGTCCTCCATCCTCTGTGTTCCCCAAGCACTGGTTCTCTAACTCATTAGTCGTGTAACCTTGGGCAAATAAATAACCTAAGTTTCTCAGTTTCCTCATTAGTAAAATAGAGATAGCATATATTTTGCAAGGATTAAGTATAAAGCACTTAGCTCAGGATGTAACACAAAGTTCTTTTTTTTAAAAAAGAGCATCTCCTTTTCCTTGGCAGTTCCCACAATCCAAAAATCCTTAATAAATTAGATGCAAATGCAATAGCTAGTCCTAAAAAGAAAATGCAGTAGTCCTAACCTCTTGTCCAGTTAGTTCAGCCAGAAAGGAAAAAGAATCTCTAAATATGTTTTTGAGGCTCTTTGCTTAGATTCACTCAAGGAGATGGAAGTATGAGGGCTCTGGGCACATCAGGGTTACTCAGATCTGCCAGGGACTAAGTCAGAGGCCCCAGGAGTAAGTGCATCTTGGTTATCATCCATGAGAAACAGTTCTAGGCTCTCTGGTTTGGAGGAAATCTCAGCGATTCAGTCTAATACATTTATTTTTCAGCTGAGGAAAATTAAAGGCCAGAGATGTCACATGATTTGCCCAGGATCACAGAGTTAACAGAAGACAGTACTGGGTTGTCTCTCTTAACTACTTTCTACCAAGCTACAGCTGACTGAAAACAGACTCCCCACCCCAACTGGGCAGACCAGTATAAGTCCAAATTCATAGGACTTATAATCAACTAGGTTTTACTGATGTAATGATCCAAATTATATCCCTCTCCATGACACATCATTAACTCCAATGAATTACTTCTAGACTCAACTCTCTTCCCGTCCCTCTTTCCACCTTCTAAATTATCCAAGGCCAGAGGGATCTCTCACTAACAGAAGTCATTCTCTGAACAGAATACAAGATCTCAGATCTGTAACTCCCACCAGTCTCCTGACTTGGGCTGATATGACTGAGGGGTTTTCATTCTCTTGGTCTTCAGGAATTTTCTGTCTGCCTGCTTGTTGGCATTCTTTCACATGCTCTTTGTAAAAGGCCTGGCGTTTGCTCACTGGTAAACTGAAGTCTTTGTTGAAAGAGGGTCAAAGAGGCTGAAAAACATAAGACTATACTGATTCTTCACACTCCTCTCATTCACTCTACTGTTCTCTCCAGATAAACTCTAACTCTCAAGAACTGACCTAAGATCAGCCCTACGTCCACGCTATTTTAGAAAGAAAGGAAAAACTTTCAGAGAAGTGGAGACAAGAATAACTCTTGGTAATGAGAAAAGGTTCTATCTAGCTTTTGATTATAGTCAAGCACCAAAGGAGGTTTCCTAAGCCACTAATGCCACCTGGTGGCCAGCAAGATATATTAAGAAATCTTAAAATCCATATATTTCAGATGATCTGTATTATAATTATAACAAATCATACAGGAACTTGGGGCAACGTGGGGTTGAAAGAGTGGATTATAATACTCTAATCTCTCAATATTTTTTGATTAAATAACCAATTTTAGTTTCTGGTGAAAATGTATTATCAAAGAAAACCATATAAAGCCAAACTTTCTTATTCCCCCCAAAACCTCATCCTTCCCTTTTCCATCACCCTCTCACCAAAAATACCCCATACCCAGTGATTCCAGTCATAATACATGTGCAAAAGGGGCTTCAATTCATAAGTAAAATCAATTTTATTAATAAAGATCTTTCCACATGTCCAGAGCAAATAATTAATGAATTCCGAGGAAAAAACCTACATACAGTGAAATTAGAAGTATCCCAGGATGACAAAAAATAAATTAAATATGTACACCCATAATCACCGCCGCCTCCGAAAACCTGAAAGGAAGGGAAACCAAGAATGAGGCAAAGGACAGTTGGGAAAAGCCGAAGGGACAGAAAAAAAGGACATCTAGAGAGAAGGGCTCGATAGGAGTGGGTTCCCTCAGCAATACTCTCTATATCCTCCCAGCACAAAAGACTAGAAGCAAGATGGAAACTGAAATGGGATAATGGTTCCTTCAAGTGACACTTTCATAGTTTACTTAAGGAAACCTGAACAGGGACTGTGGGGCCTTCAGAAATAGAATCCAGAAATCTCTTTTGTGAATGATGCTGATTTTCATCTTGGGAAAGAAAAAAATAAATGCCCACCTCTAAAGAGATTAACACCCAGTATGGAAGAGATACTATAAAGGTTGGTAAAACCTAGGATGGCAAATCCGGAGTTGGCATCCCAATTCGTAAACCCCATCCTGCACTCGATCACCCAAGTCCTAGTCATTCACTAACCTTTTTTCTTCTGACCTTTCTTAGGTATCTTCTTCCGCTTCTTAGTAGAATTCTGATCCTGGAGACACATGGAGAAGGGAAGGAATGGCGGTGAGCTTCCAAGTTTGGTGTCCCTTCCCAAGTTCCTCACAGTAATAAGCCCACATACATTTAGCTGAAAGCATGAAGGTCACCTCCCATCACTGTATCACTACCTCACCTCATCAAGATGAGGCGTTCCTCCTGTCAAAGCACTGATGTCACTGAAGTGCGTGAGGGAATGAATTTGTGAGCTCATGACATTTGCTCGTTTTCGCCGTCCTTTCTCCCGCTTACTGACACTTAAACGCACCATCATGCTCTCCTCATAGTTAATCCTGCCAGAGAAACACAGACACCACTTGCAGCATGCTCAGACCATAGAGGCAGAAAGTTGCAGCCAAGAACCTGGGCCCAGGTGTTTACTCACCCCACGTTCAGACAGTTCTCAAGAAATTTCATAGCAAGTCACTATAGTATTTAGTGAGGTGATACTGTGTGCTCAACACTCAATGCTCAATGAAATGTTCTTTGCACTAGAACTTCCCTCCTCCCCAGAGATGAACTCACAGCCCATCCAGAGGAATACTTAAACTATATCAGGAAATTCTTTATATTCCAGCTCCATAAACAGGATCCTCTACATGAACTTCTCACTCAAATCTACCAACTGCAGAGATGGACACCTGGGCAAAGCTGATGAGTCTGTGTTCAACTTATAACGGCTTTTCTACTTTTCTTCCCTGAACTTATCTAGCACTCTCCATGCCATTATAAAAACGTGACTTTCTTGCTTTCTGCAGAAAATAAACAGCAGTGATAGTGAAACACAGAACTTTAACATTCTACTAGGTGGAACTGCATATATTCTTCTCCATGTAGCATTTGCTCAGCCTGAACAGCTGGGGGAAAAAAAAAGACATTTCCCCCACTAGTTCCTATTCTGTACTTCAAATCGCTAACTCTTAGAAACCATCACACCAAATTTTGCACTCCACTTTCTAGATAATGTGGGTTCTCTTGGAATTAGACTTAATCATCGTCATTCAAAGGACAGGTCTCTACAGCATAGAAAACAATTTCTAACTGCAAGGACTCGGACCTGTGCTGATCCTCCTGGCTCTGTCGAGTAACATGAGGATGCCGAGCATCACGGATTTCCTCTGGAGCATCTGAGTACTGCTCCTTTAGTTCACGAATGACAGAGCTGCTCAATGCCCGTCTCTTGGCTCGTTCTAGGCGCTTCTTCTCCCGCTCAGCTTCTGTTTCATCTATGTGATAAAAATCAGCAAGGGTTATCCCAGAACAGAGAAGAGAAACACAGTTCATGCTGAGGAAGCAGCCTCCACAGTTCATACCGTAATGCACAGGAACCAAGCGTGGTGGAACATATTTCTTAGCTGTCCCTTTTCCAGATTTCTTCCCTGAAGCCCCAGACTGGCCTTCCTCTGCTTCATCTTCCTCCTCATCCTCAGAGCTCAACTACAAAAGGAACATAATGTCCACAAACTTAGGAAGCGTTAGTCAAACAAGCGATAAGAAAATCCAAAGCTGAAGTACTCTGGGAAGGTGGGAATACAAACAAGAGGGAGAAAGGGGAATCTCACATTCAACATTCTAAGGCACAAGCTGGGAATCAACGGTCATAAGAGAATCCCAGGAGATCCAGGAGCATTACAAGGCTCATTCAGGCTTCGATTCCTCAGGAAAATCAGGATAATGCTACCTCTTACCTTGCTCATCATATTGCTGGGATGAGGCTTAAAACGGAGTGGGTCACTCTCACCTAAAATAAAAGACCCAAGAGATTTTACAAGATCTGGAACTTTGTGAACGGCCCACACATAACTTTACAGCTTCCCCCACTTACTGAGGCTGCCTGTCACTGCCGTCTTCACCAGTTTGTCAATTTGATACTTCAGTTTTTGGTCCAAAGGACGAAGCTTTTCCAAAACCTATAATGTGGTTAAATAGGATTACATGTCCTCCTCAAAATTAACCATACACCAAAAGTCCCTATGTTAAGTTGCCAGGTAAAGCACCTAAAATATGCACAAAGTAGAGCAAATGAAGACAAAAATGCTTTTTTTCATTTGGTTTCCTCCCTTAAACATGAGAACACCCACTTAAATGAGAGCTATTGTGTCACAGTCCTGGAGTTCAGAATATAGAAACGCAGAACTCTAAGATGACAAATGCCTCATACCGTGCGAATCTCCACCAGTCTCAAAACTGCAGGATGTCCCTGAAGAGACCCTCCTGAGGCTTTGTCCAGAATGAGATGGCTCAGATCCATAAGGTACATTAACAACAGCTGATCTTTCACTTCCAAAAGGCTGAGACCCTGAGTTGAATCAAACAGTAAGAGATGCAAATTCAGTTTAACCACAGAGTAAGGAGGAGAGTCTAGGGAGAACAGGATAATTTTTTCCAAGTTCAAATTTTTTTCCATGCAGTTCATATAAGGTATCTGGAGTAGTCTCAAGGAAGTGGCTGTACCTAAAATGGCCAGAGAGAAAATTATGCTAACACAACAGAAGCACAGCTTAGAGAATAACTGTATGACAATAAGAGCAGGAAAATCAATAAAGTATCCCCCAAAGTGACTATAGCAAGGTTTCTCAAACTCAGAGCTATTGACATTTGGGCGACAGGTAATTCTTTGCTGTGGAGCACTTCTGGGCACTGAAGGATGTTCCACAGCTTCTCTGGCCTCCACCCATTGATGCCATCCCCCAAGCTGTGACAATCAGAAATGTCTCCATACAGTAATGAATTTTAAATTAATTTAAGCAAAACAATCACTGATTTTATCCCCATACAATGGAATTATATGATATAGATAAAAACAATGACCTGTACATACTGACATGGACTTATCTATGTCGACACACTTTCTACACTGTATAGAAAGTGTGAATAATGTGGTTCCAATTAAGGGGGGGAGGTGAGAAGTATAATACACACATTTTATATGTATAGAAAAATATCTGAAAATAACATAATTAGCAACTGCTACCCCTGAGGATCGAGATGAGGAAAAGCAAGAAATGGAGTGCTTGTACTGAAAGAGTGGTTTCCCATCAAGCATATATTACTTTTACAATCAACGAAATAAAAAATGTACCCCAGTGATTATCTCAGAATGGTGATTACACTGATTTTTAGTTCTCTTCTTTGTGATTTTATGTATCTCCTAAACTTTCTAAAATTATAAGTGTATTAGGGGCTTCCCTGGTGGCACAGTGGTTAAGAATCCGCCTGCTGATGCAGGGGACACAGGTTCGAGCCCTAGTCTGGGAAGATCCCACATGCCGCGGAGCAATTAAGCCCGTGCGCCACAACTACTGAGCCTGCACTCTAGAGCCCGCGAGCCACAACTACTGAAGCCCGTACGCCTAGAGTCTGTGCTCCGCAACAAGAGAAGCCACTGCAAGGAAGAGTAGCCCCCGCTCGCCACAACTAGAGAAAGCCCGCGCGAAGCAACAAAGACCCAATGCAGCCAAAAAATAAAATTTAAAAAAAAAAAAATGTATTATACTTACAGGCAGAAAATCATAAATTATAAGTGCATTCTTTTAAATAAAAAAGTAACGTGTGTAAGCAGACCTAAGCTATAGTTATTAAAAAAAAGTCACCGTGACTGCATAAAACGAAAATGAAAAAGTCCACAGCCCTCGGAAGACCTATTTCAGACAGATTAAAGACTCTGCCTAGGATTACATAGTAATAGGAGTACAGCTGGGATTCAAACTCAGCCTGACTCCAACACCCAAGCCCTAGGTATCTGTAAACCAACATGCTAAGCTCTTGAGATCAACACTAGCATGCTACAGGAGGATGAGCAAAGGATTTAAAGACAGACAAATTGAGTTCAAGTTTTGAATTAGGCATTTAGCAGTCAAATATTGGGTAAATCATGACCTCTGTCTCCTCAATAATATGTACAGTAATTCCTTCCCACCCCCAAAAGTAATTATGAGGCTCAAATAAGATATGAAAGTACTTTGTAGCCTAAAAAGCACCTACTAGAAGTCTTTGATCCTGAAGGTTAATAAATATCTGTTCAGTGAATAAATATATAGTGATCTAAGATACACGTGCACAGCCCATCTCAAAAAGGCATTAAAATGGATCAAAGCATGATACCAGAATAAAGATAGCCAAGAATTTGAGAAATAGGCTCTTCTGACATGCTTGGGCATTGTCAAGTTCTAATGGGTTACAAGCGTATGAGAGAAAGACAAAATAAAAAGCGAAGATTAAAAAATGAGAAATAAGAAAAGAACGAAAATGAATGATGAGAAAGAAAAGGCAAAAAGAAGATATATTAAAAATTTGAGGACTTCCCTGGTGGCTCAGTGGTTAAGAATCTGCCTGCCAATGCAGGGGGGACATGGGTTCGATCCCTCGTCCAGGAAGATCCCACATGCTGCGGAGCAATTAAGCCTGTGCACCACAACTACTAAGCCTGCATGCCACAACTACCGAAGCCCACGCGCTCTAGAGCCCGTGCTCGGCAACAAGAGAAGCCACCACAGTGAGAAGCCCGCGCACTGCAATGAAGAGTAGCCCCCGCTTGCCCCAATTAGAGAAAGCCCGCATGCAACAATGAAGACCCAATGCAGCCAAAAATAAATTTAAAAATTCGTGTCTTTTTAAAACACAATCCGCTGTAAATCTCATGCTTAAAAATCCTTCAATGATTTTTATTAACCTACTATAATGATTTGCATATTTCTGTTGACCTATGGAATGTTTTGCTTAAATGATATCTTAGGACGAAAGCTCAATACATAAAACAGGTAACACCCAAGTTTTCCAGCTCAAGCAGGTATGAGGGATGCAGAGACCATTTTTTTTTTAAATGATTTTTTGGAAGTGATCCATTTTTAAAGTCTTTATTGAATTTGTTACAATAAACTTCTGTTTTATGTTTTAGTTTTTTGGCCGCGAGGCACGTGGGACCTTAGCTCCCTGACCAGGGATTGAACACACACCCCGTGCATCGGAAGGCGAAGTCTTAACTACTGGAGCGCCAGGGAAGTCCCCAGAGACCTCCTTCTATACTGCCCCACACTCAATGGTCCCTGAGGTTCTATAAGACCTTAATTTGAAAACTACCATATTTAATTTTAAGATACACATCATTTTTATATTTTAACATCTCTGAAGTCAGGATACATCTTTAAATCAATGGTATCTTAGCATTATGTCATAGATTAACAAGCAACATTGTATACTCAATGTAAGTCAGTGATATGTTGCCAATTAACAGCATTTTATATTAAATGAAATACAGTTGGCCTAGAAGGCTCTTCACACAGAGTGACTACTTTTCTGTCCCCAACAACACACAAAATATACACCCAAGCACACTACACGACTGACCTCCTTTCCCAGAACATCACCATGCTTTTAGGTCTTTGTGCCTCTGCACACGCTGATTCTTTCTACCCCTCTGACTCCCATTTATTCCTCACAATCCTGTTACCTCTCTGAGATGCCCCCGCTAATTCCCTCTGCTCCGTGATATTTAATCTTGCTCCTCAGCTCGCACAGCCGCTCATCATGACTGCTACTGCTTATACCTATTGCTTTCACCTGCCTTCTCTACTAGACTTCAGCACAGAAACTGGATCTTATTCATCTTCAAAGCTCCAGCACTAAGCACATACAAGACACTCAATAAGTCTATGATGGAAAGAATTGTTGAGAACATCAAGTCAAGGGGTGCTTACTCTTCAGTTATGTCCTACCTTCTCTGTAGGATAGGTTTTAGCTTGAACTTTTTTGGTCAGAGCTTGCACCTGTGCGGTGACAGCCATCACCTGAAATTAATCCAAATAAAACCACTGATTAGAATACATCAAGTTATCTCTGTGAGCTGTGAAGTGCAAAAGCTAAACAATGCCACCTAAAAATTATCTGAAACACTGCCTAAAGTACACCACTATCTTTTCAGTTCTGAGAAAGTACAGGAGAGATGGTTTCTGATACTTCTTCAAAAGGTAGAAAAACCTTTCCACCTCTTCTTAAAGCTAAAGAGACCATCTTACCAAACCAGAGGGAGGGGATGGGGGCTGGGACAGTGGTGATGGGGGCACTGTAGCTTTGTACCGGTTGAACTTGCAATGCATAGAACTATATAAATGTATATGAGCTAGACACCAAAAGGGCAAATCGTGTCACCGTTTTCGGCATCGGTTTCCTTAACTCTAAGAATAAAGAAAATTGATTCAGATGCTTTCTTTCTGGAGTTTTCTGTATTCCTTTGGACGCAGAAATCAATTACTCTGAATTGTAGCCTGAAAAGGTTTTCATTATATCATTTTGCTCTTACTGTTATTTGGTCATTCAAATATGTGCCCCCAAATCACCAAAGTTTAGAGGTGCGGCAAAGTCAAAGCCGATTCGTGACTATCTATTCCAAAGGGGTGCCATTACTCACCTGCTCCTGGAGGTTTTTCAAAAGTGCTACGGCATTTGGCAGGTCTGACTCCAGCACCTCCTATGGAAGGGGGAGAAAAGAAAAAACATTTCCTCAGGATTATAAGACGGAACATGTGAGGTGGAAAAGCCCCCTCTCTCCTTCAAACACCCCGGACTTCCTGCCTTCCCACTCCGGTGCACATGCAGCCTCGCCTCAGAGCCCGCCAGCCTCTCAGGTCACTGGAAAGGAGCGGTAACTCCAGCCACGTCTCCCTACTACTGCTTTTGCCCCGCTGTGGCAGGGAGGGCGCCTCCCTGGAGTTATTTCCATCACCACCCTTCCCTCGCCCCAATAATTTGCCTCGAGGCACTGAGGAGAAAACAAACGTCCACAACACCAAGCCGAAGAAGCAAACACACTACACTCACCGGCGCCGCCATCTTCACAAAGCCCGCCCCTTCCGGAACTGTACTTCCTGAGAGCTGACGTTGGCTTTATAGACGAGAGGCCGCCGCCGCTTGCAAACCTAAGCCAATAGGAATAAGGGCTCTCTCACTTCCGCCCCGAACAGGATGTACGAGAGGCGGGGCCGGGCCCAGCCAATGGAATAGAAGAACTGGCTAAATTCGTCAGACTTAGGAGGAGCTTTAACGACGTAAAGATGCTATTGGAAAGAAGCATGTTATTAGTAAATTGAGTAGAATGATTGGAGCTAAGCCAGTAAAAACTCGGCAACTGATTGATTGACAGTTAGAAAGACCCAATGGAAAAAAGGAGTTAACTGAGCGAACTGAGAACATATTGGCTCCTGGACGCCGCAGTACCCGGAGTCTTTTTGAAGAGGCTTCTCTTGCATTGCCTGAACCCGCCGCTAGGTGACGGGCCTCGGCATATCTCTGAGAAGGCGGCCACGTTATGAAGCCGCCATTGCTGGCTGCTGTTCCAACGTGGGCCGCGCTAGATTCCTCACAGACCCCAAGGCCCTTGTGTGATCGTGGAGAAGTCATTCGATCTCTGAGCTTTTTTCATCTATAAATAGGAGAGTTGGGCCAGAGAAGCCCAGAGCCAGTTTAGACACGGACAGTAAGGACACTCACGCGCCTCATACGCACCTGGGGGCGCTGCGGAGAGACGCCCCCAGCTGCAGCCCCAACACTTCCTACTAGTTCGGCGACATGAAGGGAGGGACGTTTAACAAATGAAGCCAGTTCAGATTTACGTGACTTGCCCCTGGTCACACAGGCCCCGGCAGAACTTGGTTTAAACCCAGCCTGTGCATATATAGTATTTCATTATGCTCTGTCTCATCTCTCCCCAATACTTGCAAGTATGTCAGCTCACTCCTGCTCTCACAGGCTGATGAAGTCAGTTGGGTGGGTATTAATTGTTCCTATCGTCTGCCTTGGGAAGTAAGCACTGCAAGGGGAAATGATGGTCTTGAATTTTACCTGCAACTGTCGAGCAGGGCTAGGACTAGCAATCAGATTTCCTGACTTGGAGTGGTCTTCGGGAATTAAACAAGGAATAACTCCCATATCTCGGCAACCAGGGTGGGAAAATCCTGGTTTCTAAATCTTTTGAGGGATTCAGGAAGAAAAAGGCAGGGCCTAGGTATCCAGTCCTCATGCCTCTGCCTCAAGCATTTATTTGCTGTTTCAGGCCCAGCATGGAAGCTCAGTGTGCCTTGACAGCCTGCTCAGTCCATTAACCAATAGTTTTATACCGTTTTTCAAGATTTGTATTATGAAAAGTTTCCATTTCAACATAAATTTGTGACCTATTCAGATCCTCTGCCCATTTTTTAATCAGGTAATTCTTTTGCTATTTAAGTTGTATGAGTTCTTTATATATTTTGGATATCAACTGCTTATCAGATATATGATTTGCATATATTTTCTCCCATTCCGTAGGTTGCCTTTTCATTTTGTTGATGGTTTCCTTTGCTGTGCAGAAGCTTTTTAGCATAATGTAGTCCCACTTGTTTATTTTTGTTTTGTTGCCTTTGCTTTTGCTGTCAGATCCAAAAACAATCATTGTCAAGACTGCTGTTAAGGAGCTTACAGCCTATGTTTTCTTCTAGGAGTTTTAAGGTTTCCGGTCTTCCATTCAAGTCTTTAATCCATTTTGAGTTAATTTTGTGTATAGTGTAAGATGGGGTCTAGTTTCATTCTTTTGCATGTAGCTGTTCAGTTTTTGCAACACCATTTATTGAAGAGACTGTTCTTTCCCAATTGCATATTCTTAGCTCCTCTGTAGTAAATTAATTGACCATACATGTGTGGGTTTATTTCTAGGCTCTCTATTTTGTCCCATTGATCTATGTGTTTGTTTTTATGCCAATATGATATTGTTTTGATTACTATAGTTTTGTAGTATAGTTTGAAATCATGGACAGAAATAACATTTAACCAACTATATGGGCACTTCATGACTCAGTCAGGTTTACACATAAAATTAACCATCATGCTATACGTAAAAATACTCATAATCATTGACTCAGAAATCTATTTCTTGGAATTTATTGTGACAAAATCTTTCAAAAAAAGAAAAGAAGCCATATATATATATATATATATATATATATATGTTTACAGAGACATTATATATATACATATATATATATGTTTACAGAGACATTATTTATAAGTTAAAAAAACTGCAAACAAGGGGTTAGAGAGTGATTGTTAATGGAAGGGGGTTTCTTTTTGAGGCGATGAAAATGTTCTAAAATTAGGTAGTGGTGATGGTTACACAACTCTGAATATACTAAAAACGACTGAATTGTACACTGTAAAAAGGTGAATTTTATGGTATATGAATTGTCTCAATAAAAGTGTTATAAAACTATAAGCAATCTAAATATCAAACAAGTAAATTTTCATATATTATCACAGAAATAGCAAATAGCTCCATTTATTGCGTGCTTACTATATGCGAGGCATTATTCTGAACACTTTACATGTATAAATTCAGTGGTTTTTCAAAGTGTGGTATGGTACTTGATCTAGTAGCATCTGGAATGCAGATTCAGGCACCCCACCCTGTCCTACTGAATCAGAATTTCTGAGGCCAAGGTCTAAGATGCTTTATTTTAATAAGCCTTCCGTGTATTCTGCAACATGGTCAAGTTTGAGTGTCTCTGTTTTAACTTGTTTAATTCTCATAGTAAACCCATAAGATGGGCAGTATTATTTTCTCCATTTTATAGACAGTAGTGGAACATCTGCCATTGTAAAAATGATAAAATCTAAGATTGCAGAAATATGGAATTCTAATGGGTAGAACATAAGATTATGTACATATTGTATGTACCCACAGCAGCCCTATATATATACCATATATGTATTTTTGTATGTATGTATATAATAGAAACACACACACACCTTGGAAAGAAGCTGAGAATTTAAAATAGTTAATGTGATTGGGTAGGAGATCTTGGGTGTTATTTCTGTACTTGCATAGTTTCAACAAAGTTTTGTTTGTGTTTCAGGAGCAGCCCTGCTGAATCAAAAAGTACTTTCATAGAAGAGCCACTGATACTACTTCATATAAAATAGATAACAACAAGGACTTACTGTATAGCACAAGGAATTATACTCAATATTTTGTATTAACCTATAAGGGAAAAGAATTTGAAAAAGAATATAGATAGATAGATAGATATCTGAATCACTGTGCTGTGTGCCTGAAACTAACATGACATTGTAAATCAATTATACTTCAATTAAGAAATGCACATTAGAGGGAATTCCCTGGTGGCACAGTGGTTAAGAATCCGCCTGCCAACGCAGGGGACACGGGTTCGAGTTCTGGCTCAGGAAGATCCCACATGCCGCAGAGCAACTGAGCCCATGTGCCACAACTACTGAGCCTGCACTCTAGAGCCCGTGAGCCACAACTACTGAGCCCATGTACCGCAACTACTGAATCCTACACACCTAGAGCCCATGCTCCGCAAAAGGATAAGCCACCGCAATGAGAAGCCCGTGCACTGCAACAAAGAGTAGCCCCTGCTCGCCGCAACTAGAGAAAGCCCGCGCACAGCAATGAAGACCCAACACAGCCAAAAAATAAAGAAAGAAAAAAAGAAAAAAAATTTTTTTTCTAAATGCACATTAGAAAGAATCATCAGAGTATCTCATCCATTCCGTCAACATTTTTGTTAGTTATGTATATTGTGGTATTGCTGAATGTTTAATCAGAGCCAGCTAGGCCTTTAACAACTTGAATTTCCACATTTGAAAATGGGAAAAATATAATTTTGCTACTCAGTTTTGAGAATCTACTGAAGCAAAGTATGTGTAAGTACATTATAAATCATTGTGGACTTCACAAGTTAATGATATTTTTTATTTTAATTTTTTAAAAATATTTTTTATTTTATTTTATTTTTGGCTGTGTTGGGTCTTTGTTGCTGCGCGTGGGCTTTCTCTAGTTGTGGTGACCGGGGGCTACTCTTTGTTGCAGTGTGTAGTCTTCTCACTGTGGTGGCTTCTCTTTTTGTGGAGCATGGGCTCTAGGCATGTGAGCTTCAGTAGTTGCAGCACGCAGGCTCAGTAGTTGTGGCACGTGGGCCCTAGAGCCTGCAGGCGTCAGTAGTTGCGGCATGTGGGCTCAGTAGTTGCAGAGCACAGGCTCAGTAGTTGTGGCGCATGGGCTTATTTGCTCCGCGGTACATGGGATCTTCCTAGACCAGGGATCGAACCCGTATCCCTTTCATTGGCAGGTGGATTCTTAACCACTGCACCACCAGGGAAGTCCCTAATGTTATTTTTAAGTGATTCCTGGATATATTGCTGACAATTTCTCTATTAATAGTGGAATAGTTAAAAAAAAAAAAAAAAAAGAAGAAGAAGAAGAGCCACTGAGCAGTGCCTGGAGGGGCAGGCAGCAAAAGTCCCAATAACTTTAAAGAGGTGGGCAAGCCCAGCCTGGGGTGAGGGTACTGTTAGGAGACCAGTCAGATCTGGAGGTGGGAGGTTGTGAAGGGCTAAGTTGGGACAATCTGGGGCCAGTTTATGAAGTGTCTTTAAGTGCCAGTCAGGAATTCAGGCTTTGTCTCTGAGACAACATGGAGCCCCGGAAGTTTCTATGAATGACAGATATGTTAGAAGTGGTACTTTAGAAAATCGAGTCTGCAAGTCATTTGGTGAGATGAGCAGATGGAAGACTAGTTAAGGTGCTATTGCAATTATCCAGGCATGAGAAGGGGCCTTGCCTCATGATGTTAAAGAGAGAATGGGGAAGAAGGGAGGAGGTGGGACCTTTTGAAGGTGGAATCTACAGATGAATAGAAATGTGGTTGGCTGCCTTTCTCCTGAGCCCCCTCCCCTTTCTCATGTCTAATTCTCAGCTTCTCTGGGTAGTTCCCTTCGTTCCCTACCTGTGACCACAAATCTAGAATCTCCTCTGCAAATGAAACAGAAATGAATCCGAAAATGAATGAATCCGAATGAATGATGAATCCGAAAACTCAATGTCACTTTTCCCAAGAATGACTGGTTATACCACCAATTCTATAAAATCAGATAATATAACCACCCCCCCGCCACCAGCACCTTAAAACACATTAATGGCTGCTCGGTGCCTGTAGGTTAAAATTCACTCTCCCTTAATTTGGTTCATGAGGTCCTTTGTGACCAGCCTTCACCTGCCTCCCAGGCTCTTCTGCGGTCGGATCCCTTGATTACTTCCATTCTTTAGCCACACTGAGTTCATCTCAGTTCCTCTCAGGCCTTTGGACAAGCTGGTCTCTCTGCCCAGCTCCTTCTTTCTTGATCTACTCCAGCTCATCTTCAAGTCTGACCTTAAAAGTCGTTTCCTCCAGGGAGCCTTTCCCGATCTCCAGTCCAGATTAGGTGGCCTTGCTTTGTGCTCCAGGATTTCTTCCATCAGAGCACCTGGCACTTCCTCCATCACAGTACCTGCCACACTATACTGTCACTGCCTGTCCACTTGTCTGCCTCTCCGTAGTAACCTGTGAGCTCCTGAAGTCAGGACTGTGCCTGCCACAAAGTTGGTGCTTGATCAGTGTTGGCGGAATGAACGTTCATTCCTGGGCTATGGTAAGGCACACTTCCATTAACATCATTCTCATTAACATGAGTTGAACAATCAAACTGGAGAAGCTGGGATCTGGAATTATTAGACAGGGCCCACTGAGATGGGGCAGATCCTGGGGAACATTGTCATTGCAGATGCTGGAAGAAAGTACAGACCAGCCTGGCAGCAGGTGAAGGGAGTTAGTCTATTAAAGCAGTCAGAATCAGGAAGATATTCTAATAAGAGGGCACTGGAACAGGTTTGGAAAGCCAAGCAGGCAAGTGGAAGTAATATTAATAGATACCACTTATTGAGCATCCACTGTTTGTTGGGAGCTGTGCCTATAACTTTTTTTTCCCCATCTTTATTGAGGTATATTTGACAAAAAGTGTATATATTTAAAACGTACAATGTGATGTTTTGATATCTGTATACATTGTGAAATGTTTTCCACAATCAAGCTAAGAAGCTAATTAACGTATCTATCACCTAATATAGCTACCTCCACCCTTTTTTTTGTGGGGGGTTAGAACAATTAAGAACTACTCTCATAGCAAATTTCAAGTACACAATACAGTACTTTTAACTATAGTCACCCTGCTGTATGTTAGATCGCCAGAACTTACATCCTTCGTATACAAAACTTTGTACACTTTGAGCAACATTTCCCCCACCTCCCCAGCCACTGGAAACCACCATTCTACCCTCTGCTCTAAGAGTTTGTCTTTTTTTAGATTTCGCATATAAGTGAAATCATGCAGTATTTGTGTTTCTGTATCTGGTTTATTTCACTTAGCATCACACTCTCCAACTTCATCCATATTGTCACAAATGATAAGATTTCCTTCTTTTAGGGCTAGATAATATTCTTCATCCATTCATCCATCACTGGACATTTAGGTTGTTTCCATGTCTTGACTATTGTGAAGAATGCTGCAGTGAACATGCAGGTGTCTCTTCAAGACAGTGATTTCATTTCCTTTGGCTATATATACCCAGAAAAGGAATTGCTGGATAATATGGTACTCCTGTTTTTAATTTTCTGAGGAACCTCTCTACTGTATTTCATAATGGCTGTACCAATTTTTTTTTATAACTTCATATACATAATCCTTAAGTCAAGTATATGGGGTGGGTATTACCATCCACATTTTACAGTTAAGACTGTGTTTAGTGCTGGGATTCAAAAATAGTTCTTCCTGGACCTGTCCTCTTTTCTCTACATGAGTGCTTCTCCAATTTTAATGTGCGTTAAATCACCTGGCAGGGGTCTTGTTAAAATGCAGATTCTGTTAAAATGCAGAAAGGTAACTCAGGCCTGGGTTGGGGCCTGAGATTCTGCAGTCCTCATAAACTCCCACTGATGAGGATATATCAGTCCACGGATCATACTTTGAGTCACAAGACTCTGCACGATACTTCACTTTTTTCTCAGAGAGGTTAAGTAACTCACCTAGGTCACACAGCTAGTCCATAAGCCAGGGTTTTTGATCACAGACCTATTTGATGTCAAAACCTATGCTCTTAGTCATTAAGATATACTGTCTCCCTCTATTCGAAGGAAACAGGGCCCCCCGCTTCCAGTCTGGGGCTTAAGGGAAAAAATCTAATCCCTGAGAAGTAGACAGGCACCAGAGAAACTAAGAGGGTTACCAAGACAGGGCTTCTGGCAGAGGGAACAAAACCAGGGCTCAGTTACCAGACTGTGGCACAGGGTGGGGCCCAAGTCTTAGGAACAAGATAGAAGCTGCATTTCCAGAACTACAGCACAGAAGCAAGGGTGACTTGATGATGACACTCCAAAGGTAGGCAATAGCTTGTTCTATCCCTCCTGCCTGGAGCCTGAAATGGGGCCAGAGCCTGGGGCAGGACTGATCCTGCCAGTGTGACAAGGTCACATGGGAGAGGAGAGAAAGATCATAGGGGTGGGAGCCACACCACCTTCACACCCTCCTCCCTGGGATCCCTGGCACTGCCCAGAGAGGCTAGGCCTTCCTAGGGCTCACCAGCATCCTTTGGGGCTGCTGACCCCATCCCCTGCACTCTCCCTTTCTACCTTCTCTTCTCTTGATTTCAAGCCCTCCTCCCACCTCAATCCTCTACATACCAACTCCCTGTTTGAATGACAGGATGGTTCCATATTTCAGGCCCCTATCCTATTGACCTTGTCCTATCAGGATCCATAGCAATTACCTTAAATTTTTCTTTCTTTTTTCCATCACCTTAAATTTTGCCTTGTTCCCTTTGAATGCCCAGGGTATAGGTATCTGGGAAGTGGCAGAAACCAGGGACGCTTAGTACTGGCTACGTCTGGGGTCTTCAGTGGGGAGTGGGGGGCCCACAGGAGTAGCACAGAGCAGGGTGAGAATCAGGTGCGGGGTATTTCAGATGCTTCTGGACTTATGCTTCCACAGCAGGAATCCGGCCATCCATGTTACACCAGCTGTCAGCTCAGGGGCGGCATCAGAGTCATCAACTATATTAGGAGCTTGGTCAGAACTTTTGATTGACTTCTGGCTAAAGGTCAGCAAAGGACAGGTACGAATGTGACCTAAAGGATAAGTTACAGAGCCCCAAACAGAAAAATGACCAGATAAATTTCTGAGCATGAGAAATGTGACAATTCAGAATTGGCTTTGCAAAATAAATACGCAGACATCTTTATGTCAGTGTTAGGGTTGTGCAGAGACAGATATAACCTCTGCTGTATTGGGATAATTTCCCATGGCCCCAAAGCCCACCACATACCTCCTGCACTTCTGCCCCCAGGCAGAGTCCCTCTGTCCAAGTGACCCCTCTTCCAAGAGGAGGATGTCCAGGGACAAAGACAAGCTGAGACCAAAGGGGGATGTTTGTTGGCATCCCTTACATATCCTCCTGAGTTTCTTGGATTCATTCTCGTTTGGGTTCTTTTTGCAGGGCCTTTCACTGTTGTGGCCTCTCCTATTGCGGAGCACAGGCTCCGGACGCGCAGGCTCAGCGGCCATGGCTCACGGGACCAGTCGCTCCGCGGCATGTGGGATCTTCCCGGACCGGGGCACGAACCCGTGTCCCCTGCATCGGCAGGCGGACTCTCAACCACTGCGCCACCAGGGAAGCCCCATTTGGGTTCTTTTTTAAGAGCTAATTACTGTTTAGCCTCTGGAGACTCTAGTAATCATCCAAATGCAAGTTACTTGAGGAGGGACCCCTGGTAAACCTCCAAAACTACAAACATTTCATCTTTGTGTATCCCAGTAAAAAATTAAAAAAATCCCAAGCATGTATTTTATACATATATATAAAAGTGTATCTGGATGGACACTCTCCAACTATTAACCATGGCTGCCTTTGCAGAATGGGACTGTGAATATTGGAAGAAGCTTTACCTCACTTGCCTTGTAGAAGATATATTGTTTGAATTTTTAAAGTAGCAAGCATACTTTTATAATATGGGAGGAGGAAGGGAAGGAGGAAGAAAGAACGATTTGAGAGAGAGAAGAAAAGTAGAAAGACAAAAAAAGAGGGAGGGAGTGAGGGAGGAAGGAAGGAAGGGGGGAAGGAAGTGGGGGAGGAAGGGCGAGAAAGAGAAAGAAAAAGGAACAGAAAGAGAAGCCTCCTCCACTCTCTCCCTGAATAAGATCCAGGGAATCTCATCTATGTCCCTATCCTGCAGGAGCAATTGGAGCCCTCACAGGAAAGAGAACAGCAGCTGTTCACCTTCTTTGGTACATTATTCATCATGCATTTATTTTGTTTAGATTCATCAGAGTTGAAAGAGCTCAAGATAAAAATATACATAATAACTTCTGGCCATTTAAAATATCAAAACAATGAAAAATATTTAAAGAGGCTAGAGGCAAGAGGGAGGGCAAGGGGAAAACAGAAAAAGAACAAGAAAGAAACAGCAGTTTCAAGTAAATAGCAACAAATACCAGTGTGCCTAAAAATCCTGGAGGCTGCTGCTCCCTGTTAAGCCATGACAGCCTTGTTCCCTGGAGGCTGGGCCAAAAAGGTCGACATAGAAGCCTTTGTCGCCCTTATTTCCCCCGGATGGACACAGCTTTGGACAGTGGCCATGGATGGCTTTGCTCAAGATCCAGCCCTTTCAGGACCCACCTCCAGCTTACCTTCCGCAGAAACCTTCCCTCATCGCCCTCTCCCCTCACTGCCCTGCCTCTGCATTCCTGCATTTATGGACTCAAATTTTCTATTATTATACCCATGTTCAGTGTTGCCACTCCAGACCTGTGATCACATTGGCCGTGTGTTCATTGATCTGAAAACTCTGAGGACAAAGGGGCCTCTGACCTGCCTCTTTACCCCCTCGGAGTCTAGGTGCTGCCTGGTCCACAGAGGGTGTGCAGTGACCTTCCTGTCCCCTTCCCTCCACCTCTCCACGCTCTTCTCCAGTGACAGTGCCAGAAGCCAGGAGGACCCTGGTTAGCAGATGACCATGCAGGAATGTCTGTCTAATTCTAGCCAAGGGCATGGGGGAAGGGACAGAGCCCAGAGCCCTGTGGCCTCTTCTCTGAGAGGACGCAGGGCTAAGAATAGGACGGGAGATTAGGGAGGAATTTGAACTGCATTGTTATCTCACAGGAATGGCGTTCATTTGGGAGTGTCTCTTTTCCAAGCTCTTCCAAGAGCCGCCCCACCTCCTCCCCTGCCCTGTGTCTCTGTAGGGGTGCCCACCACTGTTCTCTCACCACTTCTTTCTCTTCTCTTTCCATCTGCTCTTCTCTGCAAACGCCCATCCATTCCCGTTCCCTCCTCCTGTCCCCCGTTCCTCTCCAGCCCCATCCTAATTCCTCATCCCCTTTCTTCCTAAGTTCCTACCCCTTCACCTATTTTCCCTACTTCTCTGCCTAGATCTGCTTCCTTCCACCAGTTTCCGCAAGTCCTTCCCACTTACCTTTCCCCCTGCTTCTGTCTCCCTCCTGGCCCCTTTGCCCACCACCTCTCCTCACTCACTCTCTTCAGCTTCACGTGCCAGATTTGTTTTCCAGGCTGGTGGCCTCTGACTCCCCTTTCCTAACACTTTTGGACCAGTGTCTTGTCCACTCCTCCCTCTGTCCTGCTGCTGTGTCCCCTCCCTCAAAGCTGAGCTGGACAAGCACAAGTAGCAGAGATTGAGGTGGGCTGACAGCCTCTACTCCCCTAACTACTAGAAACCATCAGCACTACACACCAGGCAAAGGGATACCTCTGAGGATGAGACCCAGGCCACGCAGGCCATAGGGGATACCTCCCGCAGCCCAGCCAGAGCTATTCTTAGGAACCCAGTACCACAAAAGGGCCTTTTGCTTTGTGTCACACCACCCCCATGGAGCTGCCCTTGGCAGCCGAGGCTGTAATCTCAGAGACAAGGGGCCCAGACATGGGAGACTGGGCTGGAAACTGCCCCCTGCCCTGACTTCTCAGAGCATAAAGGCTCTGTCCTTGGGGCAAGGTCATCTCCCACCACAATGCACAGACACCCAGCTACGCAGCTCTGCCGCTCTTTCTGCAGTCTTGGTCTGTTCACAGCTGAACCTCAGCTCTGCCGTCTCACCCCTTACTCCTCCGCTGTATCTCCTGGTCCCCACGCACCCTTTCCTGGTTCTTCCCCACTCCCAGCAAACCAACTCCCTTCCCATCTTACTGCCTCCCCATTCTTCCTGCTCAATATGGGTCAGGCTTTTTTTATCTAGTCAGTCCATAGCCCTTTAATAAAGGCTCTTCTTTCCTTGCTGCAGGTGGGGAAGCTAAGACCCCGGCTCCGGTCTCTTGAGACCTTGAGGACTGTGACCAGCTCTCAATCCCTAGTCTGGTCCATGGATCCGAGGTGAGCTGGCAGTCAGGTTGCCTGCTGCCCCTGAAAAGCTCCCCTGGGAGAAAACGGCAGCCAGCTCCCCGGCTCCTTTGTTCCAAATCAGACCCAGGGAGTTTGCTTAGCACCCCTGCCCCATGACAGGAAGGACCTGCGTGATGTATGTATGTATCTCTTTGTCTTCTTAATCAGTTTCTAATATTTGTGTAGAACTTTGGGGCATATGTGGCAGAGGACGGGTATCAAAGTCCTGCACTAAAACTCAGGCTTGCAAACCCAGCAACAGGAATGCTGCCCTGCACTGCAGTGCAGACAGATCAGAGAAGAACCGGCCTCCACCTTCCATCCTCTTGGAACACCAGCGAGAGCCCTGCTCCAGGAGACCAGCCGTTCTCCCACGGCGGGTTATGGGTTGGGACAGGCAGAGGTACCTGGGTCGTCAAACCAGGAACATCATCTTTCCAGGTGCAATAAGCATACTCAGGCATAAGGAAGCAGAAGAAGCTGAACCACGGGTGCTACTCATGTTTCCAGATCACTCCGTAGGGCTACTCTCTGCCCTCCAGCCCTAGGCTAGTACTCATACCGTGGAACACAGGAGGCCTCAGTCGGTGAGGGCCACAGGATGACAGCACGGCTGCCCCCGTGCTGTGCTGTGAGCTCCCTGCGTGCATCTCTGGGAATGAGGAGCGAGCCAGCTGAGTCTCCTCCCGTTTGCAAGCCCACTTTATGGAGGCAGTCACCTCAGCCCTCCAAGTATTTCCAAACCACCCCTCCAGCTTCCCGAAAGAGAGAAGGAATAAGAAACTAGAACCAGAAAATGTAAAAGGGACTGGAGAACAAAACAAGGGCATCTTTTATCACCCTCTCTTCACAAGTGCAGGACTGCCCGATTTTTTTTTTTTTTTTTTGCGGTACACGGGCCTCTCACTGTTGTGGCCTCTCCCGCTACAGAGCACGGGCTCCGGACACGCAGGCTCAGCAGCCACGGCTCACGGGCCCAGCCGCTCCGCGGCATGTGAGATCCTCCCGGACCAGGTCACGAACCCGTGTCCTCTGCATCGGCAGGCGGACTCTCAACCACTGCGCCACCAGGGAAGCCCAGGACTGCCCGATTTTTAAAACAAAGCAAATCGTGTTACTCGGCCCTCTTTCCCTTCTAGTTGCTGTCTAATCTCTCAACTCACTGCCAAGCTCCTCAAATGCAGGGGTCACACCCACTGCCTCCACTTCCTGGCCACTCATCCTTTTCTTAATACCTTGCTGCAGCCTGGCTGTGCCCTGTGACCGCGGAAGGTGCTTTGCTCCAAGATCACCCGAGTTCCTCCTCTCTGCCACCCTGACATTCAGTCTGTCTTTGGCATCTGACGCTATGGCCACCTGCTCCTCTTGAAGAACTTCTTCTGGCTTTTAGGAAACTGCCCTTTTCTCGTGCTCCTCGGTGCTCTTTGAGTCGCCTTCTCCAGGCTCTCCGATCTCATGGCCATCCCCCGAGGCAGTCAGTCTCATGTACCAGCCCTGCCCACCAGTCCCATTAATTCCAACTTCCTACAGGGATGCAGACCATCTTCGTCAGATGCCCCACTGTGACCTCCAACTCCCCTGAACCAAATACGTTGTCCTCTTCCTGCCCACCTAAGAGCTTGTTCCCTTTTGCTGCTACCCCCATCCTTGCCAACATCACACAGTCATGAGTCTGCCTTCCTCATCTCCTGCGTCCAGTCTGTCAGCAAGGCATTTTATTTCTACCTGAGAAATCCTTCCAGCCTCGCCCTTTCCCCTTTGCATCTGCTGGCCCCGCTGTTCTCCTGACCTTGATCGTTACCCTACCCTCCTCTCCAATCTCACCACCTCCAGCCTCTTCTCCCTCAAAGTGCCCGGTAATACCTGTGCTGGGCCCTCAAACTCTGCTGTCATGACATCACAGTGACTGCTCCCAGGTCTACAGAGCTTTAGTCATTCTTCGCTGCCTCTAGGACACTGTCCGTTTTGCTGGTCTGGGACACATGGCAGAGTCAGCAGAAAGCACCCTGGAGTAAGACAGAATGGGGCTTGAATCCCAGCACTACACTTCCTGCTTGATTTTTTAAAAAATAAATTTATTCATTTATTTATTTTTGGCTGCGTTGGGTCTTTGTTGCTGCGCGCGGGCTTTCTCTAGTTGTGGCGAGGCGAGCGGGGGCTACTCTTCTTTGCGTTGTGCGGGCTTCTCACTGCGGTGCCTTCTCTTGTTGCAGAGCACGGGCTCTAGGCACACGGGCTTCAGTAGTCATGGCACGTGGGCTCAGTAGTTGTGGCTCGCAGGATCTAGAGTACAGGCTCAGTAGTTGTGGTGCACAGGCTTAGTTGGTCCGCAGCATGTGGTATCTTCCCGAACCAGGGCTTGAACCCATGTCCCCTGCATTAGCAGGCAGACTCTTAACCACTGCACCACCAGGGAAGTCCCTCTGCTTTATCTTGAACAAACCTCTTAGCTCTCTGGACCCCATTGCTGAACCATAAAATGCAATTTAATTGATTGGCAAATGTGAGCGTTAAGGGAGATGATATGCCTCAAACACTGGGCGTGGTGCTTGGCACAGATAGGCACTCCACGTACGAACAGCCCTTTCCCCTCTTCTACAATGTGAGCCCAACTGAAATCTCCAGAGCTCAGAGTCTGGCCAGGCGTATGTCCTCTGAGTCCTTACTACCTCACCACGCCATTCCCCTGCCATGCCTTCGGTCATGCTGGGATTCCCACTACCTGGACCACATCCCTGCTCCCAGTGCTTCTCAAAGTCCTACCTTCCCTTCAAGCCCCACCTAGAAACCTTTGTTCCAGCTCACACTGAACAAGAGCTTCTCTGCCTTGGGGTTGTCCTGGATGTGGACCACACTGTGTAGCCCTGAGCCATCCTCACTTGGTTTCCAGTGTGCTACCTGTGGCTTCCTGATGGGAATGCCTGTGAGTCAGAGGCCATGTGATCTTCCTGTGGCCCCCACAGACCTGGGCATGCAGCAGTCTCAGCAAGGTGCCTGATTAAATGACTGACTGGGACCCAGATGGAGGGTGGAAGGAAGAATGAGACAGGCTGGCAGCTGGAAGAGAGGCATTCCTGGCGAGCTCATCAAACACTAATGCTCTGTCTTGAGACTGGCTACAGATACGGCTCTGTCTCTGTACCACAGGTGTTTTGCGGAGATGTACACACACTCATGTATGTGTAAAGTGTGTGGGCACATGTGCTCATGGCCACTCACCTGAATTTATGGTAAGAGTAGAGGTGGGGAGACAGGCGATGGTACCAGGGAGGCTTGCTTAAGAAAAGGGGGTCTCTGACTAAACAAAAATAGAGAACCCCTTCTCCCCTTGGGGAGGGGCAGCCGATTACTCAACCTCTTGGTTCCTCACTGAGCAATTACCAGCCACTCCTATTAAATCCCATGGTCTCTCTATATCCTGGGCTGATCCAGGCGTGGCAGCCAGGATACTGCCCCAGGGATGCCTGTGAACAGAGCAGAGGTCCTCGGGTGGCGGAGCTGGGGACCTGGGCTGGGTCCCCAGCTAGAGCCCAACACAGAGAGAGCAGTGTGCAGGGCTCCAGGTCTAACACCGAAGTGCCCAGATGACTCCAGGTTGCGGGTTTTCAGTTTGCCCGATTATTTCATAGCACAATACCCTGGCCATTCTCCTTCCGGAGGTTCCTAGGCCCTCTACATGCTAAGTTTGGCTCAAGCCCAGGGATGGTTAGAACTGCTGAAGGAACCTCGGTCAGTCGCCTCGCTGAGGGCCTCAGTTTTATCTGCCCCCCCTCCACACCCCAACTCCCATTCCCTAGGGCCAGCCCAGCTCCATTAGGCAGCTCCACCCAGGATCACTAAGAGCTTCAGGCCTGGACACATGCACAAAATCTAACCGACAGTTTGTTCTAATGGTCAAGCAGCTTCCACCTCAGGGCATCTTGTCGCGTCAGGTGTCCTCGGCCAATGTCACCACTTAGTCTGGGTGACTCCTGGTCGGACTCAGCACAGCGGCCTGTCAGTCATGCAGTGGTGTCTCTCCCGGCCTCAGGGCTGGGTTGTGGGCCTGGACTTGGTCATGCTGTTCCCAAGGGCAGCCACAATCTAGGCGAAAGAGACCATTGGCCTGCTGGATCTCTGACCTACCTTGGCCCAGACCATCCCCTGAACCAAGTGGACTTAGTGGGACTGAGGGAGATGTGGGGCACAGAACCTATGGCAGGGAAACCACCTTACCTGCCTACAGCCAGGTCTGTGTTCCTAATGCCCAAAGCTGTCATTTAATATGTCTAGGGACATATAGTGTGTTGGAACCTTTATCTGTGCGAGCTCTAATGGCCTTAATTGCCCGTGACTATCCCCGTGTTACAGATGATGACACTGACTCAGAGAGGTTCCATGACTGACATCAACCACACAGCTGGGAAATGGAGGGGCTGGGTTTCAAAGTGGACCTCTGTAACTGACTCCAAAGCTTGCCAGGTTGCCCCTTGAATGCTCTCTGGGGCCTCCAGCCTAGATCCAGACTAGTCACCCCCCACCCAAGCCTCTCTTTTAGTGAGTTGTGCCCCTCTAAACACTCCCTGAAGGCAAGATCTACCTTCCCCAGCACCCCAAACTAAACTGGGCCAGCCCCATCCCCCCAGGCCCCTCCGTCCAGCTGTCCACTGTCTATCGGAAAGCAGAGACTGGACAAGGGAGTGGGGGCAGAGCGCAGGGGGTCAAAGATTTGGAAGCCAGCAGGAAGACAAAAGAATGACAAGAAGGAACAGCTGTTTCTAAAGGGAAACCTGAGACAGGCACAAAGCTCAGGCCCTAAGCCCAGGCTCGTGTGGAGCCAGGGTAGGGATCCCCCCAAGGTCAGGGACTCTGGGGGCAGGCAGATAGGAGTGCTGGGCTCACTCCAGGGTGGGTCCCCTCTCCCATGTACACAAACAACCCGTGCCTCCTTCCTCTTCCTGGGCCAAGACCCCTGCCTCTTTCTACCCCTCTCCTGCTCCCATCCCTTTGGGTTTGGGGGCTCCTTTCTGATTTCCCTCTTTTCATGCTGAGGTCTCCTCTGACTTGTCCTAGTGCACCCCTCCTCCTCTCATTCCTGGTAGTAATTTTAGCAACTTTTCCTCTGAACTCCCGCTGGCATGTTCACAGCAAATGGCCCCTGTTTGGGCCTGACATTTGATCAGGGTGGTGACAGAGCCCAGACAAAGCAGTCACAATGCTGGGGAGGGGAGAGCAGGGGAGACAGATTACCTTCCTTCCACTCCAGGCCTTATTTGGTCTACCTTGGTGAAGCGGCCCTCCCTCGGGCCCCTCTTTATTTATAGCACTTCGCTCTGCTCTCCTTTGTCTTGTCTGCTATCACTCCAGTACACTCTGCACTCTCCCCACGCACCCGCCACACGAGGGGCCCCTGGCCCCTCGCTCCTCCCACCACGAACGGGCATGTGAGCAAAGGCACTGGCTCTAAGCTCAGGCCTGGATTTCACTTCTACAAACAGTTGAAGAGAGCTGTCTGGAGGAAGGATCTTTGTATCGGTCACTGTTAGATGCTTATTGACTAGAACAATGTCTGGCACATCGCTGTTCCATAAATACTCGTTGAATGAAGGAATCAGCGAAGCTGCTCAGTCTTCAAACAGTAGCGAGCTGAAGGAAGAGAATCATGATGGAGTCAAGAGTAGGTGCCGGAGGGCTGGAGAAACAGTGGGGATCTTTAGGACCTCAGACCCTCCAGTCTGTCTCCAAATTGGGGCACTGGGGCCGAGAGCCTAGAGGCAGACAGGCGAGTACTATTCTGAAGTGGGGTGTGGAGAACGGTAACACCATAATACCTCAAACCCAACAGGGGGGAAACAAAGTATGATTGATTTACTATTACTAACTGTAGAAAAGGCTTTCCAGTTCCACGCCACAGAGGCTGGCCCATGATGAAGATACTGCCTTTGAAACGGCTCAGCTATCTCCCAAACACTCTTTGTGCATCTCAATTGCCTGCATCTATGTCTGAGCCCTGGGAAACCGGGGTGGTGGGGGGGGCCGCAGCTTTAGCTTGGAAAGATGGAGGGGTGGATGAAAAGAGATTTTGCCCTTCATCACCAGTCCTGAGGTCCCTACCAGTGGACCTAATCGCTCAGCACCTGGCAGGGCCTGGTCGAGAACCCCCAGAATTTGATCTGCTGAGCAGGGCCTGTGGGGACTACCCAGCAGCTGCATACCTTGACACTGCGGAGCTGCGGCTGCATTGGACGCGCAGCCCCTGCGGTTCATGGTCCGCCCCCCACTTGCCTGCTCCCTGCCCCTAATGCTGCTCAGCACCCTCATACTGTGTCTTGGTTACCAAGCAGCCCTCACCGAGGCCCCCACCTGGATTGGCCCTACCCTGCTGCACCGCGCCCCCCTCCACCGCCTTCAAAGTGTACCTGTGCTGCACCCCACCCCCCAGCCTGAAGCTGTCCTTCCAAGCAGACAGCTAATCAGATGGAGTAACCCACGTGCTCTGAAGAGCTGTGATTGGGAAGGAGGGGGAATTTCAAACCAAACCACGCAGTGGTTGCCTGGACACGGAGCCAGCGAAGCTTGCACACCCGGTTGCCGGAGGAGTGGCATCGGCTACGTTCTGTGCTCACAGGCTGAGCCCCAGCTCCCTTTCCTCCCCTCCTCTGTGGCTTCTCCTCAGGCCCCCAGGGAAGTGGGAGATCTTTCCTGTCCCTCTGCCCAACTTGCCAGAATACCAATCTCACCAGAGCCGGAGAGATATCACCCCACAGAACACAAGAGGGGTGTGGGCAGGCACAGCTGTCTTGGTTAGGCATCTCCTTCTAGATCAGGGCAGCTGTATTACCTATGGCCCTGGGCTAGGGCATTATGTACCTGTGGGCAGAGCTAGGAAAACGGGCAAAAGGCTCCAAACTAGGACCATCAGGCAGCCGGGTCCTGCCCTCTGCGCACAGTGGGTCCTCGAGTTCTTGGACTCCCAGCCCTCCTTCCCAGGCCTCCCTCCACTGGCTGGGCTCCATCTCCATCTGCTGAGCTCCTCTCCACTGCCCTTGAATCTTGCTGTCCTGACTGGCTGCGTGACCTTAAAGAAGGCATTTCCTCTCTCCATAAAGTGAAGGACTTGGACCCATCACTAAGACCTGTCTGGCTCTGAAGCTTGGTGACCTCAACACATCGCCCAGCCATCCAAAGAAATCAGTGCCCGAGCCAGAGTCCCCATCTCTAACCTCCCTCGTCGTCGTTCTTGCCATTTGGCTGGGAAACCTCCTTCTAGCTGCCCCCACCTAGCCCCTACCCTGGGCCCAACTCTGCCCTACCCCTCTGCTGCTGACACTCAGCCCCGTCCCATCTCACAGTTGGATGCAGGACCCAGGCCAAGGAGTAGGAAGGACACTGTGCAAGAGGAACCAGGCTGGTCCTGGGGGCAGGGGCCCTGAGGGCAGCAGTGTCAGGGGCCAGGAGAGCACGGAGTCGGGGGAGACGGGGAGCAGAGGGCCAGGGCCCTGCCTGCCTGAGGTCACGGTGGTCGCGGTCAGTTCCCTCTCCTGCCAGCTGTGGAATGTGAGGCCTGGCCTGGCTGTACTTGGAGCTTGTATTTTGGCTGTACTTGGAGCCATCCCCGCCCCCTGGAATCAGACCCTGCTCACTCCATGCCATAACAATGACAACCACTTCCAATTGTTTCCTAGCTGGAGGTGGCGGGGAGGGGAGCACGGTTTGGGAAGGAGGGGGGAGCCTGGGGGAAATGCTTCTAGTGACAACAGTCCTTTCTAAATCTGGCTGGGGACTGGGTGCAGGTGGGGGTGGGGGGTGCCCTGCTGCCCCATATATACAGCCCCTGACCAGGTCACTTCCACAGCTCTCTCCTGCACTCTGTCTTCTTTCCTTGCTGCTCTCAGGTAAGAGCGTAGAGCTGGGGGCCTTTCTCTGGGAAA
Organism: Neophocaena asiaeorientalis asiaeorientalis; assembly: GCF_003031525.2. Taxonomy (NCBI): domain Eukaryota; kingdom Metazoa; phylum Chordata; class Mammalia; order Artiodactyla; family Phocoenidae; genus Neophocaena; species Neophocaena asiaeorientalis. The sequence goes on along the minus strand of NW_020173974.1, from coordinate 178,906 downwards.
AGGGGCCCCAGGTTTCAAAAGGAGCTCCCTAGGAACAGCAAACTGTATGCAGGGCTTCATGCAGAGTACCAGGTCCGGTCACTGAGCACACATGGGAAGGTCTAAACATGCATGTATGTGCCAGGGGAGCGGGGGGCTCCTGTGTTACAGGGGGAGGTGTGTGTATCTGAGCATGTGGGACCCGAATGCACAAGAGGGGTGTGTGTGTGTGTGTGTGTGTGTGTGTGCACGCACGCACGTGTGTGGTGTCTGAATGCATGGTGAGGGAGGCTATGTACCTCACTGCCTAAGACACAGAAATATCAACTGGGAGACATGTTTACGGTCAGGCCTGAGGACAGGTAGGTCCATCTGTGGGGAGGGGCAAGAGAATGGCGGAGGACGATTATTTAGGAAGTGTGCGCATAAATGCTAGGCTTGCGATGTGTAACTACCCACGTCCATGCACGTGGAGGGGCTCGTGTGCACAACTAGGAGTCGAGCCCACTGCCGTGTGTGTGCCCCCTGCAAAAGTTGTCCCCAGGCACAGGCACGTGGTGTGGCTATTCCTGTCTTCGTACCCTTGACACTGTACTTGTGCTGTATACATACTGAATGTGCACGTCTGTTGTGGAGAGCGTTCGGCTGTACCATGGGTCTGTCTACGAGAAGAGACCCACAGCGGCTCCTCTCTCACAGTGTTCACCACAACTGATGATAAAACGGGGACAGGAAGGATGAGAACTGGCTTTGGAGTCCTGAGACCGGGGTTCAAGTCCTGGCTCCACCACTTATTGTTACATGTTCTTGGACAAGCAAGCCGGTTAACCTAGATTTCCTCCTCTGTAGAATGGGGTGAGGACTGAGGAGGAGCACGTGCATAAAAGTGCTCTGTAGGCTGTAAAGCCCCAAAATGTGACCACTGGTTGTACATCAGGTGGCTCAAAAAGGCAAGCTTCACTAGATGGGGGTAGGCAAGGGTGGGGCCATCTGCCAGGAGTGAGGAGTGAGGGGCTCATTGAGTTGACATCAGGAACCTGGGCGGGGAAAGCGAGAGAGAGGACAGGACCAGAGAAGCCACCACCACCGCCCACCCACGTTCATGCCTGAGACGGAGGGAAGATGAAGGGCGGGGCCAGGACGAGGCAGGGAAGTAGTCCTCACCAGCCAGCCTTCCTTCTCTCCAGGCCCCAGCCAGCTTGAGCCCCTTTCCTCTCGAAGGCACATTCGAGAAGCCAAGGTAAGGAGAGCTGAAGATGGGGGGATCTGGGAAGACACACAACTCTAGTTTCTGCCTTGCCTTGGGAGCATGGCTTGGTGGCCAGGAGTTCTTACCTGTGACTAGTGAGGGAGCCAGGGAGGGATGAGGTTCAGAGATGGGTACAGTGGGTATAGTTAGCTTCCTGCTCGCAGAAGCTGGGGACACTCCTCCCTCCTCTAGGAGACCCCCAGCCAGGACAGAAGTTAGCCTCCCCGCTCTGCCCCGACAGGTTTGCTAGGGAGTTCTCAGGCTAGAGGATGAGCTCAAGGAACGAGGGACTCTCGGTGACCCCTCCTGAGCCCTGAGCACAGTGCTAGGCTTCGGGGCTCCTGCTGAAGGGGAGAGCACCGAGAGGGGAGTGGAGGGGAGGGCAGCCAGCTCCTTTTCCCTCCCGCTGCAGGCGCAGCCATGGGGGATGCAGAGATGTCTGCGTTTGGGGAGGCCGCCCCCTATCTGCGCAAGTCGGAGAAGGAGCGGCTGGAAGCCCAGACCAGGCCTTTCGACCTCAAGAAGGACGTCTTCGTGCCTGATGACAAACAGGAGTTCGTCAAGGCCAAGATTACGTCTCGAGAGGGTGGCAAAGTCACCGCTGAGACAGAGTATGGCAAGGTAGGTGGCAGGGCCGGTGTGAGAGGCCACCATAGATGCCCCCCACACCTGGGTGGCCAGAGAGGGGTGCCACCAGGATTGCCCTTCCTCTGGGTAGGGACCTACTCCCTCCAAATAGTCCTTCTCATCCCCAGCATCCGGTCTTTCTTCTCTGGGACCCTGGGTCCTTATCTCATGAGCACCATCGTCCTGTAACTCGCCCAAATCCTATCCCTGCTGAGGGGGCTGACAGCAGGGCCTGCACATGGGCTGTTGCAGACGGTGACCGTGAAGGAGGACCAGGTGTTGCAGCAGAACCCGCCCAAGTTCGACAAGATTGAGGACATGGCCATGCTGACCTTCCTGCACGAGCCCGCGGTGCTCTACAACCTCAAGGAGCGCTACTCAGCCTGGATGATCTACGTGAGTGCACCCCGGGACATCCCTCTGAATCTAGTGGCTTCCTACTCCACGTATCTCCACCTCCTGGAGTCCCGAGAGTTTCTGTCTTTTGTGCCCAGGCAGTATTGCACTCTGTCCCAATCCTTGCATCCTTGGTGCAATTCTAATACCCTGAGGGCTGGGATTCCTCAGATTGAGCACGTTCATACGTTTTCCTTTCTCTTCCTCTCCTAAGACCTTTCTGTAACTCCGAAAACCGCCAACCCTCCCCCTTCATCACTGGCAACTCACTCCTCGTTTTCCTCCCCTAGACCTACTCGGGCCTCTTCTGCGTCACCATCAACCCCTACAAGTGGCTGCCGGTGTACAACGCCGAGGTGGTGGCCGCCTACCGGGGCAAGAAGAGGAGCGAGGCGCCGCCCCATATCTTCTCCATCTCTGACAACGCCTACCAGTACATGCTGACAGGTGACAGGCCCCAAGCAAAGGGTTTCCTGAGGGCCCTTCCTCCTCCGGAGGGGTTCAGGCCGC
>NW_020173974.1:146792-176088 GCF_003031525.2 Neophocaena asiaeorientalis asiaeorientalis | reverse complement strand
CTCTGATTTCTTCTCTGGCCTTCACCCTGACCTCTCCTTGCTCTCCCCCTTCCTTTCTGCTTCCCATCCCTCTCTTATTTTTTCCTCTCCCATCTCCTTCACTCACGCCCCTCCAGCTCATCACTCATTTATCCATAATCCCAGTAACACCACATCTTCTTCACCTCTTCATTTTCTTTCATCGTTCCCTTCGCAGACCTTCCCCATTCTTCCAGCCCCACCCATTCTTTTCCAAAACAGCCCAGGCCCATCTCCTCTGATTGACCTTGCCCAGCTAAGACCAGGTTCCACCTGCCCAAATCCACACCTTCTTTCAGCATCCTTCCTGGTTGCTACCCTTGACCATATGTACGTCAGAGTACAGCTGTGTGTTTGAGATGCATATTACCTGGTGGCTTCCTGCTCCAGGGCTCCCCCTGCCAAGTAAAACTAGGCAATCTCTCCTGACTTTAGGCTTGTTGGTCTCAAACAATGTTTGTTCACTGCCTAATAAGCCCAACTGTCCCAACAGCGGAGAATCCGGGGCAGGGAAGACGGTCAACACCAAGAGGGTCATCCAGTACTTTGCTGTCATTGCCGCCATCGGCGATCGCAGCAAGAAGGAGCAGACCTCAGGCAAGGTAGGCCTACTGTCCTCCAGGGGCCTGCACTGCAAAAGGGAGGAGAAGGCCTCTCACCCGCCACCCTTCTGGACCTCTGCAGGGCACCCTGGAGGACCAGATCATCCAGGCCAACCCCGCCCTGGAGGCCTTTGGCAACGCCAAGACCGTCAGGAATGACAACTCCTCCCGCTTTGTGAGTGGTCCCTGACATTGGACTTGGGATTTGGGCTGGTCAAGGGATGGTGTCAAGTATGAGCCTTCCCTCAACTCATCACCACTCTTCTCCACCTCTCCAGGGGAAATTCATTCGAATCCATTTTGGGGCCACCGGAAAGTTGGCGTCTGCAGACATAGAGACCTGTGAGTGCCATGGATCTGCTAGGGCTCAACCTGAGCTCACCCTCGTTCTAACCATCTCTGTTTCAACCTCCCTCTTTGTCTTTCTCTAGGGCCCTGCCCCTCAGGCTCTCTCCCTCTCTCCATCTCTGTGTCTCTAGGTCTATATATGCGTCTCCTTCTGAGACTTCCTCTGGTCTCTCTCCATCACTGTCTCTGCACATCTGTGTGTCTTTCTCTGGGACTTTTCTTGGAGATCATTTCTCTCCTTCTGGGACTCCATCTCCATCTCTGTGTGTCTGTGTATGCGTCTCTCTCCCTCTCTTGTCTCCCTCTCCCTCTGTCCTTTTCTCACTACATTTATCATTCCTTTATCTCTACTTCCTTACACTTAAATCCCGACCTTTTCTTCCTCTCTTTCTTCTCCCCTACTATTCACAGACCTTCTGGAAAAATCCAGAGTTATTTTCCAGCTGAAAGCAGAGAGAGATTATCACATTTTCTACCAAATCCTGTCTAACAAAAAGCCTGAGCTGCTGGGTGAGTCACAGCTACCAACCGAGACCAACTATCTCCATGGCAACCTGGTCACCTCGGCTTGTGGCCGCTTGTTGACAGGCCCTGGGTTTATGGCACTGCTGGATTCAGTTCTGCGGGATGTAGGACCCTGTTAAGCCCTGTTCATGTGCTTTTCTGTGGGTCATGTGGCAGATAGCCCCAGGGAGGGCCAGGGGTTTGCACTCACATTCTAACCATGTCTTTCTCCCCCACAGACATGCTGCTGATCACCAACAACCCCTATGACTATGCATTTATCTCCCAAGGAGAGACTACTGTGGACTCTATTGACGATGCAGAGGAGCTTATGGCCACCGATGTAAGTGCGTGAGGACCCAGCTGAGAGGCGAGGGGATCGGCGGTCAGGGGTAAATGGGGCCAGTTCACTGGCCCACGAATAGAGCTAAGACACTGGCTGTCTGTTGTTCAAAGTGGTATGGCCCTCCCTGAGGACCAGAAATGTGCCCTATGACCAGGATGTGCCGGGGTACGGGTGTGGTTAAGACAGGGCAGGCCAGTACTTGGTGTTTTCAATCAAAGCAGAGAGGGTTGAAAGCCATGGGACAGAGAAGCAGACAAGCCAAGAAACAAGGCATTACCAAGGGAAACGGGGTAGTGGTGGTCATGCAGATGCCGTGGGCCTGGGGCAGGCTGTTAGGTAAAGAACAGGTATAGACACATATGAAAGGTCCAGGCAGGGAAGCAAGGGTAGGGCCTAGAAGAGGGGTAACAGTAGGAAACATGAGTGGGCGACCCACAGCACCTCCAGCGAACAGCCTGACCACTGATGCTGGGGCTGAGGCAGTCCACACCCCACCCGGCTCTTGTACCTCCCATCTTAGTTTTGGAGTTCCCCACTGGGGATGGGAGTCTCAGAACTCACAGGGATTCGGGAGACAAGATCTCTCTCCAGTTAAAGAGGGGTCTCACTTACCTGCCACACTCCCATTTCTGGCTTCCACCAATACGGGGCCTGCCTACAGAGTGCCTTTGATGTGCTGGGCTTCACATCAGAGGAGAAGAGCTCCATATACAAGCTGACGGGAGCCATCATGCACTTTGGAAACATGAAGTTCAAACTCAAGCAGCGAGAGGAGCAGGCTGAGCCAGATGGCACCGAAGGTGGGAGTCAGGGATGTGGGGAGCAGCTGCGGAGCCACTGAAGCCTACATCTGCAGAGGAGTCATCTCATCCTTTACCAGCTTCGCTACCTGCTCTTTCCTTCCAGAGGCCGACAAGTCCGCCTACCTCATGGGGCTGAACTCAGCCGACCTGCTCAAGGGGCTGTGCCACCCTCGGGTGAAGGTGGGCAACGAGTACGTCACCAAGGGGCAGAATGTCCAGCAGGTGGGTCACCTTCAGAAGTTAAATGGGGGGCTAGCATGGTGCAGTGGGAGCTCTGCCACTCACTCGTTCCTACCACTCTCTCATCGGGGCCTCTCCTCCACCTTCCAGGTGGAGTACGCCAGAGGGGCGCTGGCCAAGGCCGTGTACGAGAAGATGTTCAACTGGATGGTGACACGGATCAACGCCACCCTGGAGACCAAGCAGCCGCGCCAGTACTTCATAGGCGTCCTGGACATCGCCGGCTTCGAGATCTTCGATGTGAGTGGGGAGCCCCGGGGCCGGGAGAACAGTAACTCCCTGGTTCGCACAGGCAGCCGCCGCTGGCCGAGCCGGCTGCAGGCCAGGCGCGGGGACGGCGGTGTGCTCTGGTGGAGACGGTCATGTGTCTTCAGGGCGCCCTCCCTCCCCGCCCTGACAGGGGAGGGGAGGGGCCAGCTGCACCCCTTGCCGGGCTGGACGCGGCCCTGGGCGTACCGCATGGGCCACGGACAGCTGCCCGCCTGACCCGCTCCCCTCCCCCACCCCCCGCTCTGTAGTTCAACAGCTTTGAGCAGCTCTGCATCAACTTCACCAACGAAAAGCTGCAGCAGCTCTTCAACCACCACATGTTCGTGCTGGAGCAGGGGGAATACAAGAAGGAGGGCATCGAGTGGGAGTTCATCGACTTCGGCATGGACCTGCAGGCCTGCATCGACCTCATCGAGAAGGTGCCGCTTCGGCCCCTCCACCTGAACTCTCCACTCACACCCCACATGCATGAATGGCCCAGAAAAGTGGCAGACCCCTCTCCCTTCTGGGAGATCCAGACAGCAGAAGAAGCCCGAGCCCTAGTTCCCAGAACCTTGCAGGAGAGGGTGGTGCCTGGGAGAGCTGAGTTTCCAGAGGCTTGAGAGTGGACACACGGAGGACGGGCACCTCAAGGATGGCCTCCCACACCAGTGTGCTTGCGGCCCTGGTTTACCCATCAAGGAGCAGGAAGTTTGAGGGTGGCACAGGGGAGCATAAGAGAACACCTATTTTCAACCCCATCATCTCAGGGATCTGGGCGATGGAATGGTGTGTAAAGCACCTGTAGCATCCACATACCCAGACTTTCACAAAGGTCCCTCCGAAATCAAACAAAGTCCCACCTTGGGAAGGCTTGAACAGGTGTCAGTCAATAGATAACTGTACTCAGAGCTGACACTGATACCTAATACCCAAAGGAGCATCTCCATTTGCAAATACTGACCCTAGAGCAGGGTCCATCTCCATCTGCTTAAAGCAGGCTCAGTGATACTCTCCCCTCCACCCTCAGCCCATGGGCATCATGTCCATCCTGGAGGAGGAGTGCATGTTCCCCAAGGCCACTGACATGACCTTCAAGGCCAAGCTGTACGACAACCACCTGGGCAAGTCCAACAACTTCCAGAAGCCACGTAATATCAAGGGGAAGCCGGAAGCCCACTTCTCCCTGATCCACTATGCCGGCACGGTGGACTACAACATCATAGGCTGGCTACAGAAAAACAAAGACCCCCTCAACGAGACGGTGGTGGAGTTGTACAAGAAATCCTCGCTCAAGATACTCAGCACCCTGTTTGCCAACTATGCTGGGTTTGACACACGTGAGTGGAGACTGGGACCCAGGGGACTGGGAGAAGGACTTCTGCCGTGGTTCTGAGGCAGGTCACGTGCTACACCCCACCACTTCCATGTCAGGCTGGGCCCCAAGCTTTACAGGTTCAGTGAGATAGAATTGGGTGGAGAAGCTGAGGCACCCACAATGAAGACCCTGGCCTGCAGGCTAAATGTGAAGAGAGGTTGTGATTCCTCACCCCCTGTCCAGACTTCCCACGTGCACACTCGTCCCGTTTTCTCGACTCTCCTTCCCACAGCTATGGAAAAGGGCAAAGGCAAGGCCAAGAAAGGCTCATCTTTTCAGACCGTGTCAGCTCTGCACAGGGTGAGCGTGTGGCCCAGCACCACCCCAGCCCCGCTTGCCCCCCGCCTGGCTCATCCCCAGCTCCTGCCCCTCAGTCTCTTCAGGCCCTTCCTGATCCTGTCCTCCCTGTCTTCTCTCCCCTTCATCTGCTGGCCTCGTCTCCCACTTTCTCATCTCACCTCGCTTCACTGTCGCTCCTGCCTCCCATCCTCTCCCTCTCCACGTCTCCGCTAGCCCTCCTTTATCCTCTAGCTCCTCGAGTTCTCTCTGTCTCTCTTTCCCTTCCTTCCTCTCCGCTCACTTCTCTTTCTTTCCCTGTCTTTACTTTTCCCTCTTGGGTTTTGGGCCACAGGAGAATCTGAACAAGCTGATGGCCAACTTGCGCTCCACACACCCCCACTTCGTGCGGTGCATCATCCCCAATGAGACAAAGTCTCCAGGTAAAGCCCAAGAAGTCGGGCCCAGCCCAAGGCTGAGACGCGTTGCCCCGGGGTCAGGGCCTTCTAGGTCACCTCCTGAGCTCCCACCATGGAGCTTTCCAAATCACGCTCTTCTCATCCCATTGCCCATGGAGTCTCACACACTACCTCCCACCTCGGCCACAGTGCTGCCTTACATTTGGAATGTGTAGCTCAGAGTAATATGCAAGGCACTCTGATGGACATTACCTCATTAGTGCCTTACAACCGCTGGTGACACGTGTAAGGATTGTTTATCCCTTTCTGAATGAATCATAAGGAAATGGAGGAGTTCAGGTGCCTGGGTTCAAGGCCTGGCTCTCTTCTGATCAGTTCAGTGACCTCGGTCAAGTCCCTTAACCTGTCCGGGCTTATTTTATTCTCTAAAAAATGGGCTATATTTGCCTTGGCTATCACCTATGATAATAGGCATAAACCATATAAAATAAGGACTGTGAAAGCCTTTCGGTTACTCTCAAAATATGGCTAGGAAAAAATACTGACTTGCTAAGGTCATAGGCTAGTACGTGGCAGAGCCAGGATCAGAACCCAGAACCCTTGGCTGTTAGTCCCGTGCTCTCTCAACACACTCCTCCCTCTCCCTCCTGCCACAGGGGTGATGGACAACCCCCTGGTCATGCACCAGCTGCGCTGCAATGGCGTGCTGGAGGGCATCCGCATCTGCAGGAAGGGCTTCCCCAACCGCATCCTCTACGGGGACTTCCGGCAGAGGTGGGCACCACGGCCCCCCAGGGCTCAGGGAACACGGGGAGCGTGGGCAGCCTCGGGTGGGAGGGGAGTCTTCAGGTGGCCTCAGATTCTCTGGGCAGAGCAGATCAGTGCAGAACGTGGGTAACTACGGGCAACTCCCTCCCAGGTACCGCATACTGAACCCGGCAGCCATCCCCGAGGGCCAGTTCATTGACAGCAGGAAAGGGTCAGAGAAGCTGCTGGGCTCCCTGGACATTGACCACAACCAGTACAAGTTCGGCCACACCAAGGTGAGGAAAGGGAAGAAACAAACTGATTACAGGAAGACCTGTCTTGTCCTTTGACTCCTCACCTCATGGCTCCTTTCCTTTTACCAACCATCTCAGGAACATTACTGAACCACGTGCTAGCCCTCCCCATGGACCAGACAGCACTGCTCCCCCATGCCAGCTCCAACTGCCATTGACCTCCTTCCTCCAGTTCTTTCCTGCACTGTTAGCCTCTCTAAGATAAGCACCCCCTCTTTTCCATCCTGCCTGTCCTAGTCATGTCCACACACACCTTCTCCACAGGTGTTCTTCAAGGCGGGGCTGCTGGGGCTGCTGGAGGAGATGCGGGACGAGAGGCTGAGCCGTATCATCACCCGCATCCAGGCTCAGTCCCGGGGTGTGCTCTCCAGAATGGAGTTCAAGAAACTGTTGGAACGCAGGTGAGAGATCTCAAAAGGAGGTTCTCAGGTCTCTAAGGCCCAGGTTGGTTCAGGGCAGTATAAGGAGAAAGAGCACACCAGGTCTTCAAATGACAAAGGGGGCACGACACACATACAGACACAGGGTAGGCCTTGCTGTCGGAGTGTGGGATGGATGGAGGACAGGGCCATGACCCAGGAGCCAAGGCCTCAGGACGGGGAGGAGGGAGGAAGCTCTCTCACCAACCTTCTTGCTGTGCCCCCGCAGAGACTCCCTGCTGGTAATCCAGTGGAACATTCGGGCCTTCATGGGGGTCAAGAACTGGCCCTGGATGAAGCTCTACTTCAAGATCAAACCGCTGCTGAAGAGTGCAGAGACAGAGAAGGAAATAGCCCTCATGAAGGAGGAGTTTGGGCGCCTCAAAGAGGCTCTGGAGAAGTCGGAGGCTCGACGCAAGGAGCTGGAGGAGAAGATGGTGTCCCTGCTGCAGGAGAAGAACGACCTGCAGCTCCAAGTGCAGACGGTGAGGCTCCCGGGCCTCTGCTGGCTCTTCTGCCCTACACCTGCCCACATCCCCCACACACCCTGCACTTCCCCACCCAGGGGCTCACCATCTTGTGCCCTCGTAGGCAGAGGATTCTGGAATCAATACTTCCAAAGACCTCCAAAGAGGTCTCTCGAGGGAAAGAAAGGGAAAGGGAGAAAGAACTAACTTAAAAACATGGGCTTTCCACCAGGGTTCAACCTGGATCCACAGCTTAATAATTTTGCAACCTTGGGCAAACAATGCATTATCTTTGAGTCTCAATGTCCTCATCTCTAGATGGGAAATAAAGCCACCCATCTCACTAGGTTGTAAATATGTAAAGTGCTGGCATCAACAAACACAGTTCCCTCCCGTTGATGGAAGAACCAGAGGAAGAGGGCCAGATAAAGAGACTTCTGGTTCCCTTCCTCTCGGCTCTCATCCCCCAGTGCTCCCGTCACATTGCCCTAAAACTCTTCCTCTCCCCACCCTTCTGAGGTTCTTCTCAGCTGGGGAGATCCTAGAGCTCCCCTCCTATAGTGAGGGTGGAGCCTGTCCCTCCATGCACTTGCCAGGGCAAGGACCCCACCCACCAAACAGCCTCCCCTCTGTACCTTGCCCTCAGGAACAAGACAACCTGGCTGATGCGGAAGAGCGCTGCGACCAGCTGATCAAGAACAAGATCCAGCTGGAGGCCAAGGTGAAGGAGATGACCGAGAGGCTGGAGGACGAGGAGGAGATGAACGCCGAGCTCACGGCCAAGAAGCGCAAGCTGGAAGATGAGTGCTCTGAGCTCAAGAGGGACATTGATGACCTGGAGCTGACGCTGGCCAAGGTGGAGAAGGAGAAGCACGCCACAGAGAACAAGGTGAGGGCAGCTCCCTCTGGCTCCAGCCCAAGTCTCCTCGGGATTCCGAGACCTGAGTGCGGCCCCGGTCCTTGGCATTGGAGGTCTCCACAGATGTCTCCAGGTTGGTGACCTTTGACCCTAAAGGGGATGGGGTTCTTGGTCAACAGGTGAAGAACCTGACAGAGGAGATGGCTGGGCTGGACGAGATCATTGCCAAGCTGACCAAGGAGAAGAAAGCTCTGCAAGAGGCCCACCAACAGGCCCTGGATGACCTTCAGGCTGAGGAGGACAAGGTCAACACCCTGACCAAGGCCAAGGTCAAGCTGGAACAGCATGTGGACGATGTAAGTAGATTGTCACAAGGGCCTAGATATACCATGTCCATCTGTGTTTGTGTGTGTGTGTGTGTGTGTGTGTGTGTGTGTGTGTGTGTGTTTGGGGGGGTGGGGCTGGACAGTGCTCCCTCTCCTGACATGTTTCTAGAAGGGAGCTGGGGAATAGAAAAGGGGAGGGGTGATCAATTCTGATTTATATATCTTATCTTGCTGATGTGATCCACAGTACAGATGGGCTTCCTTATTTCACTTGATGTTCAAGCCTATATGTCTCTCCCTTCAACCACAGGATTTAGAGGGTTAACTTGTAAGAACATGAAACATTTTCTTGGGAATTTTGTGAAGCTCCTCAAGGATGATCTTTGGACTTCTAATATTTTAGCCAGGATCTGATCCTTAGTGATCATTGTTCCCACAGGTAGTCCTTTGAGCATATCTCTACTGAATCACTCTTTATCACTCTGTGTTATCATTACTGAAGTATTCGTCCCAGCCATAGACTGGAAGCTGCCTTTAGGTGGGAACTTGGATTTATTCAATTTTGTGTCTATAGTGCCTAATATGGGGCCTGGTATCCAGTAGGTGCTTATAGGATGCAGAATGAATGAACGTAGCTTTGGGATTTCATCCCACAGTCATTCATTCAATCATTTTTCAAATAGTTACTGAGCATCCCTCCATGCTAGGTGCTCTCACAGTCCCCTGGCAACAACCGGCCCATTCTGGGGAAGCTTTCCCAAGTCTTGACACCTCTCAGGATTCCTCAACCACAGAGGGACTAAGCTCCCAAATCACCAAATAAGGATGCTTGGCCTAACAGGGCACATTGGTCCTTTTCTCCATCAGCTGGAGGGATCCCTGGAGCAGGAGAAGAAGGTGCGTATGGACCTGGAACGAGCCAAGCGGAAGCTTGAGGGAGACCTGAAGCTGACCCAGGAGAGCATCATGGATCTGGAGAACGACAAGCAGCAGCTGGATGAGCGGCTAAAAAAGTAGCGTGTTCCCCGCCCCATCACCCTTCCTCCTCCCCCGCCCAGCAGACTGTTCCGCCCATGGCAATATTAGCTGAGCCAGGACATCCAACCTCAGAGGCAACAGCCTCATGCAGCCTCCATAAGTAGGTGCAAAACTGTGGGCAAAGCCTCCAGGAAGAGGGCTCTCCTCCCCCAGACACGCACATCAGGGCCCGGCAGGCCTCTTTGGCAAAAGTCTAACCCGGATCCCTCAAGCCCTCTCTTCCTGCTGGGCACTCAAAAGGGATGGAAAACACAGCTCACCCCCTTTATACACAAGTCTCTTTGGAGACCAGGTGCTTAACACAGAGGAAAGCTCCACACAAAAGCCTCTCAGGTAAATCCTTTCAGGTCCTTCACAGAGAGCCCAGAGGACCACAGAGAAACGGCTCAGCCACCACGTGTGAGCAGTGCACGGTCTGGCTACTTCTTTGTTCAGTGATCTTGTGGTTCCAATTCTTATTGCAAGATCTTCAAAAATGTGTAGATCCACTTTTCACACCTGGCCAACAGTGAGTCTGTGGGGCATTTTTGGATGATCAAAGATCTTATGGTGCTTTAGGGTCAGGACTATGAAAGGCTGTGAAACTCATCCTGGTCTACAGTCTCACCAGGAAATCTTCACACTTCCCCAGGCACAGTACTTGCTGAATGAATGAATAAATATATGATCCCAGTGATCCTCAAACCACCTTTTAAGAATGGTACTTGGGGCTTCCCTGGTGGCGCAGTGGTTGGGGGTCCGTCTGCCGATGCAGGGGACGCGGGTTCGTGCCCCGGTCCGGGAAGATCCCACGTGCCGCGGAGCGGCTGGGCCCGTGAGCCGTGGCCGCTGAGCCTGCGCGTCCGGAGCCTGTGCTCCGCAACGGGAGAGGCCACAGCAGTGAGAGGCCCGCGTACTGCAAAAAAAAAAAAAAAAAGAATGGTACTTGAACCCCACTTACCAAAGAGGAAAGGAAGGCTCAGAAATGTTACCAAGTTGCCCAAAGTAACAGTGATAGAATTAAAGACCATCAGAGCTAAAAGGGGCCTTTGAGTCGACCTAGTCCAACGCCTTCATTTTACAGACCAAAGAAGGGAGCATCTCGGAGCCCAGGTCCTGTCACTCCACCTACAGTGCTCTTCCTGTTATATTTCCTATTGAACTTCAATCCTTCAGCAGGTGTTACACTTTCAGGGACCTTACAACAGCCCTGGAAGCTGGGTTTTTTTTGATGAAATTTTGCTCCTCGTTTGTTTCATTACCATCTCCAACCACTGGCAGGCCCTCCTGGAGCCCAAGCAGCCTCCCTTGCCTCACCCTCCCTCCTTCCCCGCAGGAAGGACTTTGAGCTGAACGCCCTCAATGCGAAGATTGAGGATGAGCAGGCCCTGGGCAGCCAGCTGCAGAAGAAGCTCAAAGAGCTTCAGGTAAGGTCCCTGGGCTGGTCCTCAGCCCCCCAACCCTCCTCCAGGCCGTTCTCTCCCAGCATCACAGGCACTGGCTCTGTGTCTGTGAAGGGAGGTGCTGGGCTGTCACAGTTCCCCTGTGGAGCACCTCGAGGAGGGCTGGCTGATCCAAGGATGACATAGGAAGAGATCTTGAAACACTCACAGGTCTGGGGACAGAAATCCCAGCTGTGGTTCAGCTGGTGACTGTGGGTAGTCCACTGCCAGTCTCTGGGTCTATATGTCCTCCCTTGTTCCCTGTGGCTTTTAAGGTCCCTTCAGCCCTGATGGTCTGTGACTTCAGTTCTTACCTCTAGAGTGAACGCTGTGTTGGGTCTTTAGTTGTCTGGTCAGACGAACCTGGCTCTCTCATTCCAACTTCTATTATTTTTGCCACAAAACTGCTTAAACTATCCCTGGAACACATGTCTCTTTGTCCTTCTTCAAGAGCAAGCTTCAACCACTTTCCTTCCAATAAAGACAATGTACAATGTTCTGGCCCAAACTCAGCTGTCCAAACCATCTCACCCAAATCCTGTTATTTCTACCTGTCCACTGGTGGAACTAAGCTGCCTGCTGTTCCAGACAGGCCAGGAGCCTTCTAGAGCCTTGGGGAGGGGGCTCTGATGGAGGGGTCAGGTGGTGGGTCTGAGCCCCCTATACCCTGCCCAGGCGCGCATCGAGGAGCTGGAGGAAGAGCTGGAGGCCGAGCGCACTGCCCGGGCCAAGGTGGAGAAGCTGCGCTCAGACCTGTCCCGGGAGCTGGAGGAGATCAGTGAGCGGCTGGAGGAGGCTGGCGGGGCCACGTCCGTGCAGATCGAGATGAACAAGAAGCGCGAGGCTGAGTTTCAGAAGATGAGGCGGGACCTGGAGGAGGCCACGCTGCAGCACGAGGCCACGGCGGCCGCCCTGCGCAAGAAGCACGCCGACAGCGTGGCCGAGCTGGGCGAGCAGATCGACAACCTGCAGCGCGTGAAGCAGAAGCTGGAGAAGGAGAAGAGCGAGTTCAAGCTGGAGCTGGACGACGTCACCTCCAACATGGAGCAGATCATCAAGGCCAAGGTGGGCCTCTGCTCTCCTCTCCCCTCCTCCAATTCCCTCCACCTGCCTCCACTTTCTGTCTGTGCCTCCTCTCTCTTCTTTGATGGTTCAGCTTCCTGCTTCCCTTCTTCGACCCAGTTCTTGGACCCTTCTGTTCCTCCATGCCTTTCTCTTCCCTTCTCCTTTAATTGCATCACTCACACCCCTTCAGCACCCCCTACATAGATCGTATGACTCCCCTTCCTGTCTCAGGCTAACCTGGAGAAGATGTGCCGGACCCTGGAGGACCAGATGAATGAGCACCGAAGCAAGGCCGAGGAGACCCAGCGTTCTGTCAACGACCTCACCAGCCAGCGGGCGAAGCTGCAGACCGAGAATGGTGAGCCCCATCCTAGTCTCCCAACTTCCTGAGCCACCCCAGGCTTGGGTGCACACACATATCTCTCCAGAGAATGGGACCCGAGGGTTAGGGGAGGGGTTGGGGGAGAGAGGATTGACTGACCTTTGAGAGTTGAGCGTGCCTCGGTGCCTCTCCAGGTGAGCTGTCCCGGCAATTGGATGAGAAGGAGGCGCTGATCTCCCAGCTGACCCGGGGCAAGCTCACCTATACCCAGCAGCTGGAGGACCTCAAGAGGCAGCTGGAGGAGGAGGTTAAGGTGAGGCCTGGACTCAGGGCACTTGGTCCAGCATACTGGCTGGCCTCGCATCCACATCACTTCCTTTCCTAAGAATGAGGCTTGCCATCTACCCAGTATTTTCCCATTTTCCAAAAGGGATAATAGCCCAGACTCTACCACGCGCCTCCTTAATCTATTCCCCATGCGGAGGCCCTCTGTCTTTCTGCTGCTGTCTCCGGAGGGCATGAAGTAAGGGTGCCCAGGTCGGGGGGAAGCGAGGTGAGGAAATAAACTAGGGAGGTGTGATGGCCTTCACTGGGTATAGGTATGGGATGCAGAAACTGTACAAGTGGTCCTGGGATTAGCAGAGCAAGCTGAACACTGCAGAAAGAAACTCCACTGGTTCCTGAAATTCTTAGCACTCCGCTGGGCTCATGAAAAAAGGGAAACGACTATGACTTTTAAAAAAGGCCAGGTCTCAAACCCTAACCTGCCTCTTAGAGCTTGGTGACCTTGGGGAAATCAACTAACCTCTGTGAGCCTCCGTCTCCTTCCCTGTAAAACAGGGGTGAGGATGATAATGCCTGCTGCAGTGAGGAGCACAGGGGGGACGGGCAGGAAGCATTTTGTAAATAGTGCAGTGCTGTACGGACTTTCTTTGCTTATACTACTTAGTAAACCATTCCAGGTCCACTAGGGATTTAGAGATAGGTGAGGCCACGCAAGGATGCTGAAATTTAGGGTGAGGAGATGGGCAGGAACTGGAGTTACATCACAGGGAAAGCTGAGCCCGCCTCCCGGTGCCACCCCTCCCAGGCAAAGAATGCCCTGGCCCACGCGCTGCAGTCAGCCCGGCACGACTGTGACCTACTGCGGGAGCAATACGAGGAGGAGACGGAGGCCAAGGCCGAGCTGCAGCGCGTCCTGTCCAAGGCCAACTCGGAGGTGGCCCAGTGGAGGACCAAGTATGAGACGGACGCCATCCAGAGGACCGAGGAGCTGGAGGAGGCCAAGTGAGTCCCGGGCGGACCGCCTCTGGCTGAGGCCCCTGTGAGGGTAGGATGCGGCCCAGCCCACTCCTTAGTGGGTCCGGCACAGGGGATGGATGCTTAGCTGTGTTTTGACCACACAGAAGACCCTGCCCCGGCCCCACCTCCTTCTCCTCTCAGGGAAGCTTTTTGCTCGCGTTATGTTTCTCATCCGAATATAAGACGAACAAAAGGTTTGTCTGAGGGCAGAGTGCTCCCACCTGGGGCAGGGTGCCATGGCAGGGGAGATGGGGGCGCTCAGAGCCCATGTGTCCTCCGTGTCTGCGGCCTAGAGCCTAGGGATGCCTCGCAAAGGGCCCTCTGGGTGCTGTGGGTCTTCACACCTCCCAGAACCTCTGCCTGCCCCGTTCTCAGCCCCTGGGCATGTCCTCAGGTTTCTCCAACAACGCTTCTGAGTTTTCAAAGACTGTTTTCTACAAGCCTCACAATGTGTACCCTTGTCCAAATCCACACCCTCCATCCTCCCCACCCTCTCCCACCACTACCCCCCTTCCCCCAACCCGGGCAGGAAGAAGCTGGCCCAGAGGCTGCAGGACGCCGAGGAGGCCGTCGAGGCCGTCAACGCCAAGTGCTCCTCGCTGGAGAAGACCAAGCACCGGCTGCAGAATGAGATCGAAGACCTGATGGTGGACGTGGAGCGCTCCAACGCGGCCGCCGCGGCCCTGGACAAGAAGCAGAGGAACTTCGACAAGGTGGGCCCAGGCTGGGGGCTCGTAGCCAGGGGCCAGAGCAGGCGGGCAGGCGGGAGTCAGGAACGTCCTCCCAGGAGGCAGAGGCTGGGAGGAGGCTGAGCCCAGGAGAGGGGCCTGGGCGCCTCTGGACGTGGGGCTGGGGCTGCCCGGTGAGCCGCGTCCCGTCCCCGCAGATCCTGGCCGAGTGGAAGCAGAAGTACGAGGAGTCGCAGTCGGAGCTGGAGTCCTCACAGAAGGAGGCGCGCTCCCTCAGCACCGAGCTCTTCAAGCTCAAGAACGCCTACGAGGAGTCCCTGGAGCACCTGGAGACCTTCAAACGGGAGAACAAGAACCTGCAGGGTGCGGGCCGGGGGCAGGGGCGGGGCAGGGAGGGTCCGCACATGGCGCCACCCAGCGGCTCCTAGAGGCGTGCCCCCCGTTGGAGCCTGGCTGCCCGCAGCTGAGCGGCCCGCCCCTCCCACAGAGGAGATCTCCGACCTGACTGAGCAGCTGGGCTCCAGTGGAAAGACCATCCACGAGCTGGAGAAGGTCCGCAAGCAGCTGGAGGCCGAGAAGCTGGAGCTGCAGTCGGCCCTGGAGGAGGCCGAGGTGCGCGCACAGGGGTAGGGGGTGCGCAGGGGGTGGGAGAAGAAGCTGATCTCTAGGCTATGGTCCCTGTTCTCATCTCCCTTTGTTTTTGTTCACTGCTTCATTCTCAGAGCCTAGAACAGTGCCTGGCACATAGTAGGCACTCAACAAATATTGTGGAATGAATGAATGAACCGGGCCACTCAGTTCCCTTCACATAAACATTTTACCTATTACATCTTAGACAAGATTTCCTGTTTCACTCCCCCACCCCGCCTTCCATCTCTGCCTCCCTCTTTGGGTTTTTACATTTTGTGCCTGCTTGCCTCGGTTTCCTTGGCAACACCACTCTCTTCATTTTCCTCTTTGTCTTCATAGCTTGCTCTCCTCTGTGAGAGCCTGAATCACCTTCTCTTAGGACTTTTTTTTTCTTTCAAATTCTCTTTTCTTCTTCCTCCTTCTGCTTCTTTGACTGAACCACTTATACCACTCTTGAACTCACTTTGTATCCACGATTCATGGACAGACCCCTGCCCCCACCCTGTGCCCTGACTTCCTCGGACCCTCTCTCCCCACCCCCCTCCAGGCCTCTCTGGAGCACGAGGAGGGCAAGATCCTGCGGGCCCAGCTGGAGTTCAACCAGATCAAGGCAGAGATGGAGCGGAAGCTGGCAGAGAAGGACGAGGAGATGGAGCAGGCGAAGCGCAACCACCTGCGGGTGGTGGACTCCCTGCAGACCTCCCTGGACGCGGAGACGCGCAGCCGCAACGAGGCCCTGCGGGTGAAGAAGAAGATGGAGGGCGACCTCAACGAGATGGAGATCCAGCTCAGCCACGCCAACCGCGTGGCCGCCGAGGCCCAGAAGCAAGTCAAGAGCCTCCAGAGCTTGCTGAAGGTACCTGGTGACTCTTGGAAGCAGGAAGCCACCTCACCCAGAGAGGGGCGGTGGCCGAGTTGGGGGGTGGCGTCCCATCACAGCACCAGATCCCTTCTGCCCCCGGGGCCGTCGCAGGCACCTCCCACAGGTCCCACCTGAGCCACCGCCAGGGGCTCTCCACAGCATCCAGTTCAGCTGCCGGCCTTCTGATGGGCCAGAGCCCAGCTGCCTGTCTCACGCCCACTCTCCTGATGCGCAGGACACCCAGATCCAGCTGGATGACGCGGTCCGTGCCAACGATGACCTGAAGGAGAACATCGCCATCGTGGAGCGGCGCAACAACCTGCTGCAGGCCGAGCTGGAGGAGCTGCGGGTCGTGGTGGAGCAGACGGAGCGGTCCCGGAAGCTGGCCGAGCAGGAGCTGATCGAGACCAGCGAGCGGGTGCAGCTGCTGCACTCCCAGGTGAGAGGCCAGGAGAACAGAGCCAGGACACCTAGCAATGCTCTGAATCAGATGCCCTGAGAAAGCATACGTCCAAGCACATGGGTCATAAATTATTTCATCTCTTGGACCAGCTCGCCTCTGTTAGTCATGGCTGCGGAACCACAGCCTTGAGAAAGGGGTCTACACTTAATCCCAAAAAAAAAAAAAAAAAAAAAAGAGTGTCATGGTGGATTGGTGGTGCCTGGCAAAATCACAAATCTGGGAGTCGTGGAATGCACGCTGTTATGTGATATCCTACATCTAGAAGACAGCCAGCCTCAGCTTGCTGTATTAAAATGGGACTTTTGGAGTTGAAAGAAGCACAACTGCATCTACTTGCAAACCAAATTCTCCACAGAACACCATTTTTCTGCAATCCCATACACACTGTTTTCAGCTATACTCGGTAATGAGTTTTTATGTCCATCTCACTGCACTGCCCTGTGGAGTTTTGTTCCGTAATCTAGTACATATGGGAATGACATCACCCACGGATGTGGTCCTCTCTTCCTTACCCCACTCTTTCTATAACTATAATCGCTTCCAGGATACAGTCCCTTTAACCAAGTTTTTCCTTGGAATATTTTCATACTCCTGCACAGACATGTTACTACAGAGCTCAGGAGTAGAACTACAGACCCTTTCCTGCTTGAAGTCTTTCTTCAGAACTGAGTCCCTTTAGATATATTGTCTAGAATATATCTATTTTCATAGGAAAAGAGAAAGCAGGTGCAAAACAAGGAAAATACTAAAAACAAGACATATTTTTTAAAAATGACCAGTTCTAATTTTCTCTGGGTAAAAGTGTGGAATCAGGGAGCAAAGCAGACATTCAACAGTTTTCTTTGCCTTTATCTAGAACACCAGCCTCATCAACCAGAAGAAGAAGATGGAGGCAGACCTGTCCCAGCTTCAGGGCGAAGTGGAGGAGGCAGTGCAGGAGTGCAGGAATGCCGAGGAGAAGGCCAAGAAGGCCATCACGGACGTGAGTGACCGCTCCCCTTCTTGCCCTCCCCGAAAGACTCGAACCAGGCCTGTGGGTCCAGGCCAGGCCACTGTGCTGTAACAGCGGTGACTCTGCCACTCTGTGGGTTTGAGGGCCTCAGGGAGCAAACGGCAGGATGGGAAAGAGGTGATCCTTAATGGAAGAAGGGGCCCCGGGGTCCTGTTGTTTTACGCTCTCTGCCGTGCACAGGCCGCCATGATGGCGGAGGAGCTGAAGAAGGAGCAGGACACCAGCGCGCACCTGGAACGCATGAAGAAGAACATGGAGCAGACCATCAAGGACCTGCAGCACCGGCTGGACGAGGCCGAGCAGATCGCCCTCAAGGGCGGCAAGAAGCAGCTGCAGAAGCTGGAGGCCCGGGTGCGGGAGCTGGAGAATGAGCTGGAAGCCGAGCAGAAGCGCAACGCAGAGTCGATCAAGGGCATGAGGAAGAGTGAGCGTCGCATCAAGGAGCTCACCTACCAGGTGCGGGCACGGCGGCTGCTCTGGGGCCAGGGCCTCTGCATTATGGCATGAAGCCCGGGTGACAGCCACCCCAGAGGGATGAAGTGTTCTCTCTTAGCCTCTTACAGGTCAAGGAGTGAGAGTACAGCCCCTGGCTGCCCTGTTTCTACTCTGCCTGACCCTGTTCTACCCTGAGTGTCCCCTGGCTCAGAGGGCAGTCTCTGAGTCCCCTGGCCTTCAAGTTCCACCTCAGCATTCCCCCTCAGCCTTTCCCCTGCAGACGCCAGAGCTCGAGCTAGAGCTTACCCAGCACAGATTACCAGAAAGCAAATATGTAGCCAAACCTTAGCCTGGCGTCATCACCACCAAAAAACACCAAACCATTAAAATGAATCTCAGAACTTTTCAGTTACTCAGGGAAGTGTAGACTTTAGCTCTTATGGTGTTTTCTAGAATCAGACTGTCAATTAGATTTTCTTTCCATTCCAATCCAGAGATTCGCCATCCCTCTATGCATACCTGTCCTTAACCTAGATCAAGTCAATGTCATTTCCCAGCAGCCCAGGAAACCCCATCAGGCCTGCAGTCCCAGAGTTCCTGCCAGCACATGCTGGGTTCTAGAAACAGGGGGCTTACTCTCCATGGGCCCCCAGGACCCCCCCAGGGCCTGTGCACACACACAGTTTTGTGTGCAATTTCAGGGAGCCCATCCGCTCCCTAGACTCTTTCTTGGTACAAACCATTAAAAGTATTCATAACTTTTTTGGTAAGAAATTGTGAGGAGAACTCAAGTGTTTGGTGAGGATCCAGGAGTTGAAATGGGTCAGGATATTGTACTCAGGGTAAAGCTGATGAGTGGGGAAGGGGCTGCAGTGCTTCCCATGACTATGCCATACTCACTTCTGCCCGACCCCCAGACGGAGGAGGACAGGAAGAACCTGCTGCGGCTGCAGGACCTGGTGGACAAGCTGCAGCTGAAGGTCAAGGCCTACAAGCGCCAGGCCGAGGAGGCGGTGAGTGACCCTGACGGGGCCCAGGCCTGGAGGAGGAGACAAGGAGCCGGCCCCCAGGCTGGGAGTCTAATAATCCCTGGCTCCTCTCACCTCATCCTCCCGCCCCCCCGAACCCCCGCAGGAGGAACAGGCCAACACCAACCTGTCCAAGTTCCGCAAGGTGCAGCACGAGCTGGACGAGGCAGAGGAGCGGGCGGACATCGCCGAGTCCCAGGTCAACAAGCTGCGGGCCAAGAGCCGCGACATCGGCGCCAAGGTGGGTTTCCCGCACGGCAGCACCCAGACACACATCGGTCCCCCTCAGACAGAGCCCCTCGCCCCAGCATCCCTTCCCTTCATTCACCCCCACAGCTGAACCCCACGACCCCAGAGGCGGGGTAACTCAGTCCTCCATGATTTCTAGGGTTCTTCCCATTCTGACTACCAATGATTTTGTGAATCCCAGCCCTAGGGTGGTCAGCAAAGACCCCAACTGATAGACACCTAGTGTGTCCCAATTTCCCCCAACTGCTATATCTACTTCTCTTCCACCTAGTTTAGGCCTTCAACCTTGTAATTCCAACCTAAGATGCACCTCCCAGAGGACCCCTTGTCCTCACCCAGGAAGCATCCCTCCAGCTGACCCCAGAGCCCTGCTTTCTGGAACTTGCCCTCCACACTGACCCCTAGGACCCATCTCCCACCACCAGGGGGCCTCCCTCAGGCCACACAGTGGTCCTGCCCCCATCGGTGCCCACCTCCCTTTTGTTGCCTGTGCCCATCCCTGCCTAACACCCACCTCTCCGGAGCTAGTTTGGACTTTGTTTCCTTTCCAAAGGGCTTGAACGAGGAGTAGCTGTGCCACATCTCCTCGATCTGCCCCATCCTGGGGGTGCAACGAAGCTCCCAGTCCTGGAGCCTGGAGAGCAGCCCCTTTGGAGGAAGCAGAATAAAGCAGTTTTCCTTGAAGTGAGATCCTGCCTCTAGACTTTTCTTCGCAGTCTGCCAGCCACAGGAACACAAGGACATGGACACGGGGTGGGGGTGGGTGCTCCAGAGGAGGAGTCCAGACCCAAGAGGCCTCCCTAGGGAGCCTGTGAGGCTCTGAGCATCGTCGGTGCAGCCCTGCCAAGTGCTCCCCTTCACTTCCTCCTGCCAGCCTTCTCCCTGGCCCAGAGACCCTGGGAGTTAAAGGAGATTTAGGGAAGCCCTTAAGGCTCTCCTAGAGCAAGTGAGCCCACCTGCATGGACCTACACCCCAGATCTGATCAACACTACCCTCACCCCTGACAATACTGAAGCTGGGCTGTGGGGGGGAGGTTTGGTGTGTAAGGGTGCCCCCTGAGGCGTGACCCACTTGGGCAGGTGGGCCCCCAGCCCCGGTCCGAGGCAGGTATCTGAGGGGGCACAAGGACTTGCATCCATAGCCCACCCCCTTCCAGACACGGCCTCCATGGTCTCCAACCACCTCCCCACCATGACCAGGAGAACTGTACCCTAGCCCACCTTCCTCTCCTCCTCACCTCCTCCTGGGGCCTGGCCCTTGGTCCAAGGCACTCCATTCTTCTCCCTTGTTACTTCCCACGGTAGCTTCCATTCCCGAGACCCTCCTCGTCTGGTCTTGCTGGAAGATGGGGGTCCTTTGGCCCATTTAGAGCAGGCCATCTGGAGGGGAGGCAGGCAGAGGAGGGATTGGGGAGAGTCACGTGTGAGCAGGACCCTGGGGAAGGGAGGGGAGGGAATGGGTTGCCGCAGGGCTGGAAAATGGAGGAAGGAGCAGGCTCCCCTCCAACTAAACAAGCCTAGCTCCCCTGGAGTCGCTGCCACACCTGCACTGCTCAGGGAAGGCCTGGGACTATGGGCCACAGAGGGCAGGGGCTTGGGAGGCCCTGGCCTGAATATCCCCCATGCACCACACACAGCCATTCTGGGCTCTGAGCTCCCAATGCAGCAGCCAGGAAGAAGGGAATGCCAGTATTAGAGAACAGGAGGAGAGGGAGAGGGGAGAAGGGGAATAGGGAAGGAAAAAGGCGAGACCTGGGCTTCCGTGGTGGCGCAGTGGTTGAGAGTCCGCCTGCCGATGCAGGGGACACGGGTTCGTGCCCCGGTCCGGGAAGATCCCCCATGCCGTGGCGCAGCTGGGCCCGTGAGGCATGGCTGCTGGGCCTGCGCGTCCGGGGCCTGTGCTCCGCGGCGGGAGAGGCTGCAGCAGTGAGAGGCCCGCATACCACAAAAAAACAAACAAACAAACTAAAAAACCAAAGGCAAGACCTGAGGAGCGGGGCAGTGGAGAGAGAGGGAGAGGGCTCAAAAACCTGGAGGACGGTGACCAGGGAAACCAACAGAGAGAAAAGATAGAGGAAGTGCTGTGTCCTCCCCTGGAAAGACCAACAGCCTGTCCCACCTCTCTCCTCACATCCTCCTCCACTCTCCTCGCCTAGCACTGCTCCTCTTCCTAGGAAGGACCTGGAGAGCAATGAGGAGATAAGTGAAGGAAAGAGAGGGACACACTTGAAATGAGAGACGCAGGGGACGCCCAGAGAATCCAAGCTCCCAGAGCAGAGGAGAGAGGCTGAGGAACAGCCAGAGACTGGGCAGCAGACCGGGGGATGGGAGGCAGTTGACAGGGCTGGCAGCCGAGCCACAGAAGAGGGTGCTGAGAGAGGATGGGAGAGGAGACAGGGAGGGTGAGCCTTGGATGGAGAAGCTGGGAGAGCGAGGCGGGGCGGTACTGGGCAAAGGAGAGAATCCTGGGTCACCTTCAGATGCAAGCAAAATCAGCAAAGTGGAGAACAGGTTAGAGAGAAGCGGATGAAGACCCAGGAGCAGGGTGTGGAGGCAGAGATGGGACAGGCAGAGAGCAAGCCGACGGTGGGCTTAGAGAAGGCAGAGACTTATGGAAATGCAGGTATGTCAGACCCCGCGATGGGCAGAAACGTGGTGCCAGGGAGAAGCAGAGGCCAGGCCCAACTCTGAGACAGGGAACCAGGAAGAGGGAAAGGGAGGCAGACATACAGGGAGCCAGGCAAAACAGGGGCAACCCGGTGCCAAGGCTAGCCCTGCCTCCACGTCCCCTTTCCTGTGGCAGGAGTCTCCATCCCGTGCCCTCACTGGCCAGGACTTCTAGCAGAATGAGGAGTTGCTTTAGGAGGCAGTTGAGGGAGGACGGAGAGCAGGGATGGATGTGAGAGCTGGGGAGAGAAGGGGGCCTAGGAAAGGGAGAGAAGGGCCAACCAGACCAGATGGGGGGCAGAGCCCTGGGACCAATTTAACCCCTCCCCTCCTCCTCCTTCCACAGGAGACAGTGGGAACTGCCTGCCTACCCCTCACCCCCACTCCACCTGTACCCAGTCTGGCCTGCTCAGGACATAGGGTTCCCTGAGGGCAAAGCCTAGTCTTTGTCATCTGGGCCTGACCCAGCTTGACCTGGAGTTCTCAGCCCCTTATCACATCCTCGTGGCAATGGGAACCAGGCAGTGGCGCACTGGGCCACAGGCTGACCCCCAGCTTGCATGCTAGGTCCTCCAGTGACCTAGAGCTGGGGACGAGTAGCTTGCATCCCCTGGGGGAACAATTTGGCATATGCACCTGCTGGAGATGGGAATGTGGGGTTGATTCAGGTCTCCCCAAGGACACTGGATATGGAGTACAGGTTCCCTGCAGACAGATGTATCCCTGAGTCCATTAATGGGGCAGTGGAGGGTCCTAAGGAGTTGGCGCCTT
Source organism: Neophocaena asiaeorientalis asiaeorientalis (assembly GCF_003031525.2). Lineage (NCBI taxonomy): Eukaryota > Metazoa > Chordata > Mammalia > Artiodactyla > Phocoenidae > Neophocaena > Neophocaena asiaeorientalis. The sequence goes on along the minus strand of NW_020173974.1, from coordinate 153,819 downwards.
GGGGGAGAGACCACATATTTGGTGGAAAGCAGAGAATTTGACCCCTGTCCGTCCTACCCACCTCCCCACTCTAGAGCTATATTGAGAGGTGACAGGAGATGGTTTGGGAGGGGCAGCTGGGAGAGCGTTCCTGGGTGTGAGGGTGTAGGGCAAGCCAGGGCAGGGGAGTCTGGCTTTGTTTCCTGCACACAATGTCCACTTAGTCATAACAGGCATGGCCTGTTGAAGACCTGACACCTACCGCCTCTGAGAGGCGGCATCACTGGAGGCTGGGGAGGGGGGCCCTGCGAGTCTGGGGCACTGGGGGACACCCACGAAGACGGACGTGTGAGTATGAGCCCCACGACGGTTGGGAGGGAGCGCTGGGGTTCTACCTGGGGAGGGGGAGCAGACGGCAGAGCCCCGCCCCCGCCCTGCGGAACGCAGAGCTTGGGGCCCAGCTCCCCGGGGCGGCCAGGACCCCAGCCAGCCTCAGCAGCACCTGCACCCTCTGGAGGCCCAGAGAGGCGGAAGGGAGCAGCCCCCACCCCCTCCGGCCTCAGGCCCTGGGATTAACGCCTCTTGCCCCTCCCCACCCTACCCCGCCCCTCACCGGGAGCAGAGGGTGGCAGAGGAGGAGTAAAAGCTTATGTGTGCAAATGTGTGTTTCAGTGTGCATAAAAGCATGAAGGAAAATCTGCAAACTTAGGTGTGTAAGTGTGAAATATCTGTATGCGCGTGTTTAAGAATGGGCACGGACCCATGGTGGCCAAGGCCATGTGTGAGGGTGCTGGACTGTGGGTCTGGGTGCGAATCTGCTTTGGTGGCGTGGGGAAATCCCTTCCCCTGTTTGAGCGGCTAGACGGTGGTCACTGTATCAGGAGCAGCAGGGGAGGGGCTGGGGGCTCCAGATGTGTCCCCAGAGTAATGCAGCCTCACGTTCCCAGGAGGACACCTGCCTGCAGACTTGGGGATCAGAAGGAAACCAGGACTGCACAGAGAGGACAGCATGGCAATTCTTTTCCTGACAAAAGGAAACTGAGTCAAGGATCTGGGAAGTAGAGCCCCTCCCTGGGCATCCTGGCTCCAGCTGCCAGTCCCCAGCACCATGGGACTCCAGGTCCAGAGAGAGTGGGGAGTTGCTCCCAGCCTGGGCTGTGTGAGGACAGGCTGGGGAGGAAAGGAGGGAGGGGAGCCAGTGGTTGGGGGCAGGAGACAAGCATCTGGCCTGCAGGAGAAGGTGGCCCTCACCCAGAGTGCTCAACTCACCCTTCAGGTTAAAAATAACCAAGGTAAGGGCCTGGTGGTGCGGGGTGGGGTGGGGGTGGGGTAGTGGTGTGAGAAGTCCTGTCTTCCCACTATCTGCCCATCAGTCCTTTGGAGGGGAGGAATGTGCCCAAGGACTAAAAAAAGGGCCTGGAGCCAGAGGGGCTAGGGCGACAGACCTTTCATGGGCAAATCTGGAGGCCCTCTTGTCCTCTTGTCACCTCCAGAGCCAAGGGATCAAGGGAGGAGGGGCCGGGAGGGGAGAGAGGTGAGAGGGAGGGTCCCTAGGGAAGGACTCCAAATTTAGGCAGTGGGTGGGTGCAGCAGGATATAAAGGATCCTGCTCTAGGGACAGACTGACACTCCTCTGAACCAGGTAAGATGGGGTTTGGGTGGGAGCTCCGTACCTAGCCCTCAGAGCCCCCAACTTGAGGGGAACGGGAGTGCAAGTCAGTCGGAGGCCCAAGGGTTCTGCTAAAACTGACTTTCTCCAGCCCTGGGAAGTTCCCACTGACAGAGGGGAGGTTCTAAGGGGAAAACCAGAAACCTCTTTTCTTCTCCCATCTACATTTCTTTCCCTGCATCTGTCCTCTCCTGCTTTCTGTATCCTGCGTGTGCTTTCTCCATGTTTGTCCCTCCTTGGATGGCTTCCCTCTCCTTGTCCAATTTTATTTTGCCTCTTGGTCTTTGTCAGTACTTGTCACTATCATACTTCTTTGTCTGTCTCTCCTCCTGCCCTTCACAGCTGCGTGTTCTAATCTCCTTGCCTCTCTGTTTCCAACTCAGATTCCACATCCCACTCCTCTCACTTTTACTAGCTCTGCGTCCTTTCTTTTCTGTCTCCCTGCCTCTCATCTGCCCGACTGCCCATGTCGGTCTGTCCCACTCGGCTGGCTCTCGATTTAGCTTCCCGGCTTACTTCTCCCCACGGGCCTGCCTCCGTTTTTCCTCATTCTCCTTGTCTGTTCTTCCCTCTGCCTGGCTGTACCTCTGTGGCTCCGCCCATGGTCTAGAGTCTCCAGGATTCTCTGTGAAGAGATCGCCGGGTGAGAACCACCCCAATTTTCTCCTGGAAGCCAGGTTGCTGCTCTCCTCTGAGCAGCTCAGCACCTCGCCTTAGCAAACTCTAGCCAATTCCACCCCACGTAGACCCCTCGCAGATTCTCCTTCAGCTTCACATCAGAGGGCAAGGGAAGCAGAACCCGAGTTGGGGAGGGCTGGACCCAGGCCAGGTAGGGAGGTGAGACTGATAGGACCCAGGTGGTGAGGGGGTGGGGCAGAGAGTCAGGGGCAGAGGGCAATGCCACCCACTGAGGCCTGGGCCCTCCTGTCTCAGCCGCAGAGGAGGGACAAGATGACCGATGCCCAGATGGCCGATTTCGGGGTGGCGGCCCAGTACCTCCGCAAGTCAGAGAAGGAGCGTCTAGAGGCCCAAACCCGGCCTTTCGACATCCGCACTGAGTGCTTCGTGCCGGATGACAAGGAAGAGTTTGTCAAGGCCAAGATCTTGTCCCGGGAGGGAGGCAAGGTCACTGCCGAGACGGAGAACGGCAAGGTGTGTGGGGCACAGCACGGGGTGGTGGGTGCAGGGGTGGAGCCACATGCAGTGGGAGCTGAGGGGCTCTGGAGAAGAGCCAAAGCCAGCGGGGGTGCTGGATGAGCCCCCTCGAGAAGCCCAGCATCTGAGTAAGAACTGACCTTTCTTGTTAGGTCTGAGCAGGTGTAACGAGGCCCCACGCCAGCCTGTTGCCAGAGAGGATGCTGGCGGCCAAAAACCTCAGCTGGTTTCCTCTTCAGAGGGGACTTGTAGATAAAGAGGGCATAGACACAGCATCAAATGAAGCTCCCTTCTCAAACCTGCGTCCCTCCACTCTGCCTCAGTTTCCTCCATGAACCGAGTCTCCCCAGTCCTCCCCAGCCGTACCAAGAGCAAACTTTTACCGATGAACGCAAAGAGCAGGAACTCTTGAGCAGAATGTTCAGTCCAGAGCTGACGACTGGCACTCAGAAATCCACAGTCCTGGTCCCTCATGCCGGCCACGAGAACTGCCACTGGTCAGCAGCAGTGGCTCAGAACCTCTGGGGACTTTGACCCTGAACCCAGCTCTGCCACTAGCAGCCACCATGCTGGCAAATCATTTAGTTATTCGATCCACAGCTTTCTCCACTGTAAAAAATGCTGGAATACCTACTTGCAGGATCTCATGACGTCAGGGCACGGCAAACTGACCAGTGGAGATCGAACCATTTGACAGTGACCAATGAAGAGTGTAAGGTAGATGGATGAGATGTTTTTCCATTAGTGGCAAGGTTTGCCCTGAGCAATTGATTCCCTGAAGTACTGCCCCCAGGAGTCAGGGTAAGGTGTGTGTGCACAGGTCAGAGAGTGGCCAGCCCTAGACAGTTAAGCAGGGACTGAAAGGTGATGCTTATGGGCACAGGGTCTGGGGAACTGGCAAGACACAGGGACTCTAGGACAGTCCCTAGGAAGGGAGAGACAGTGAGCAGGTAAATTATCTGGTGTCATGGGAAGCTATGGGCAAGGGCCCAGGCACTGGTGAGAGAAGAGCTAGGGGAACGAGGCCAGGTCACAGCCTGTACTCTGGGAGGAGGTAAGTGGGCGAGGCTGGCAAGGGTCCTGGTGGGAGTGTGGTCACCCCTGTCCTACTGCCCCAACCCCTCCCCAGACGGTGACCGTGAAGGAGGACCAGGTGTTGCAGCAGAACCCGCCCAAGTTCGACAAGATTGAGGACATGGCCATGCTGACCTTCCTGCACGAGCCCGCGGTGCTTTTCAACCTCAAGGAGCGCTACGCAGCCTGGATGATCTACGTGAGTGTGTCCTGCACACGGCAGGCAGCCTGTCCTGCACAGAGTCCAAAGTAGGCCGGGGCGATTCTCTCACGGGGAGGGGGTTGGAACTCTCCCAAAGGGCTCTCTGCCCCTATCCCATCCCTGGTCAGCTGCAGGAAGAGAGAAGCCAGCTGGGCTGACCAGGGACTCTTCTGCCTGTCACCACTGCCCACCCCAGGCTCTCCCTTCCAACTGCTCATGACTGCCCTATCTCCCCTTTCAGACCTACTCGGGCCTCTTCTGCGTCACCGTCAACCCCTACAAGTGGCTGCCCGTGTACAACGCCGAGGTGGTGGCCGCCTACCGGGGCAAGAAGAGGAGCGAGGCGCCGCCCCATATCTTCTCCATCTCCGACAACGCCTACCAGTACATGCTGACAGGTGGGCCGGCTGCTCCGACCTGTGGCTCCTCAGCCCCACACCCGTGGACCTGGGCCCTCAGCCCTGACCCCATTGCCTCTGCTCTTTTCTCTTCCAGATCGGGAGAACCAGTCAATCCTCATCACGTGAGCAAACAACATCCACCCACAGAGGGCCGTGGGCTGGGGGGGATCCAGGCTGATTCCTGGGGGTGATGGGGTGGGGAGGAAAGGTTTAAGGCGGAGACTGCAAGGAACTGGGCTCTCCGAGGAGTGCCGGAGTGACCTACAGTGCTGGGCAGACTCTGCAGGGAGCTGGGCCCCGGGGGAGGAGATTAGATGGCTGGGACTCTGAGAGAGGAGGGTGCAGTGCTGAACTTCGAATGGAGGACGGTGGGAATCTGGGCTCTGATGGGTCCCTGTTGCCCCCAGCGGAGAATCTGGGGCAGGGAAGACTGTGAACACGAAACGTGTCATCCAGTACTTTGCCAGCATCGCAGCCATAGGTGACCGTGGCAAGAAGGACAACGTCAATGCAACCAAGGTGCCGGGTGGGCCACGGGCTCGGCAGAGGGGGACTGGGGGGTGGGCTGACCAGGTGACCCCTAGCCCTGCCCTGGGAAACAGTGTGGACTGCAACCCTGAGCCCAGTGCTCAAGACCTACCTGGCAGGAGACACACACTCTGAGGTCTGAATATGACCCGTTGGAGCAGCAGACCCCCCAGCAGTCCATCCGGCCACACCCCTGCCCTCCCCACCACCACCTGGAGGTGGACTGGAGATGCAGCCCCACGCTCTGCTCCCTCTGCAGGGCACCCTGGAGGACCAGATCATCCAGGCCAACCCCGCCCTGGAGGCCTTCGGCAACGCCAAGACAGTCCGGAACGACAACTCTTCCCGCTTCGTGAGTGCACCTGACCACTGCCAACTGGCCTCATGCGGCCTCAACAAAAAAAAGGGGGGTGCAGTTTTGCCAACAGTCACCCCACCTGGTTGATTGTCCTGCATTTGGTTTTGGGATATCAAATAACACACACACACACACACTCCAAACCCTCCCCACTCAGCCTGCCCCCGAGTGCTGGGAACTCAAGAAAAGAGACCCAGAGCTACCACAGCTGTTCCAGAGCCGAGTAACAGGGCTGATTTGGGTCACATTCTAGATTTTCCTTATGACTGTTTCCAAAGCTCTTCCACACTGGAAGTGGGAAGAGAGCATGGGCGTTGGAGCCAATTCCCCAGCATTCCATCTGTCCAGCAAGTCCCCACACCCCTCTGAGCCCCAGTTCCTTCATCAGTGAGACAGAGGTAGTAGTATCTACCTTGCTGGTTATTGGGAGGATTACAAAAGATCATATCAGAGGTACAAACAGGACACATTCTATCAGTGCTCATTCCTGTGTCATTTCTTTCTTTTTTAAAAAATATTTATTTGGCTGAGCTGGGTCTTTAGTTGTGGCATGTGGGATCTTCATTGTGGCATGCGGGATCTCTAGTTGTGGCGTGCAGGATCTATTAATAGTTCCCTGACCAGGGATTGAACCTGGGCCCCCTGTATTGGGAGAGCAGAGTCCTAACAGTTGGACCACCAGAGAAGTCCCCTCCTGTGTCATTTCTGCTCAGAGATCCCTGGGTGGCATGTAGGGATGGACATCCTCTTCCCTGTTTTACTGATACTAAACTGGGATTCCAAAGAAGTCATTTACATTTCCAGAACCGTCCAGGGCATTCTGGGTTGCGATGAGGTCCAGGATCTCCACGCGTCTCTTCTGGCCAGTTCTCTCACTCTTTGTCCCATCTGCCCCCAGGGGAAATTCATCAGGATCCACTTTGGAGCTACTGGAAAGTTGGCTTCTGCAGACATAGAAACCTGTGAGTACGTGGGGAGCCCTGCCCACACCTCTGGGTCCTCCACCTCTGCCTTCATTCCCGCCAGATGCCCCACCTCAACATTTCCCCTCCATCTTCTGTCTCTGTCTACATTTGCCTCTTGGCTTTAGAATTCTTCTTCCTTTAAACCGTATCTTTCCCCAGGCTCTCTCCACTTGCCGTGAGAGCCCTTCTCCCCTGACCTCCACCCTGTTGCTGGCTTGGCTTTTTCCCTCCTTACCTGCCTCCCCGCCTCTCCTCACTTCAGATCTCCTGGAGAAGTCCCGGGTGATCTTCCAGCTGAAGGCTGAGAGGAACTACCACATCTTCTACCAGATCCTGTCCAACAAGAAGCCAGAGCTGCTGGGTGAGCCCAGCCCGATGGCCCTGCTGCCCCCAGCGCCCTCCGCAAGCCCGCCTGTGCAGGACAGATCCCTCCTCCTCACCCGTCCTGCCAGCCTGCTCACCCCCACTCCTTCCATCTGCCCCTTGCCTTTCTCTTCCTCCCTCACCTTGGACTCCCCTGTGTCAATTCTTGCCTCCCTTTCCACCCTTCCTTGCTGCTTTACTCCTTCTCCTCTGCATTTGCCTCCCCTTCTCCCACCTGTCATTCGCCCACCATCCTCCCACCCTGGGTCCTCGCCGCCCACTTTTCCTTTCCTTCTGGGTCCTCCCCTTGGTCCTTGCTGACGGTCCTCCTCT
>NW_020173974.1:134280-146619 GCF_003031525.2 Neophocaena asiaeorientalis asiaeorientalis | reverse complement strand
ACCCCTTTGCCCCCTGCCCCGTCCCCCGCCTGGACAGACATGCTGCTGGTCACCAACAACCCCTACGACTACGCCTTCGTGTCTCAGGGGGAGGTGTCCGTGGCCTCCATCGACGACTCCGAGGAGCTGGCGGCCACGGATGTGAGCTAGGAGGCAGTGGGCGGGTCCCGGGGCTCCTGGGCCACCCGTCCCGCCACCCACTCTGCCTCTCTTGCCCTGCCCCAGAGTGCCTTCGACGTGCTGGGCTTCACTCCTGAGGAGAAGGCCGGCGTCTACAAGCTGACGGGCGCCATCATGCACTACGGAAACATGAAGTTCAAGCAGAAGCAGCGGGAGGAGCAGGCCGAGCCCGACGGCACTGAAGGTTCGAGGACAGGAGAGCAGGCACTGAGAAGGCCTGAGGGGATGGGCATCTGCCCGTCATGCAGAGACAGTCCTCTGGGAGCACGGTCTCCCATTCTGTGTCCAAAAGGGGTGCCTTTCAACGATTTTATTTTTGGCTGCATTGGGTCTTTATTGCTGTGCGTGAGCTTTCTCTAGTTAGGGCGAGCGGGGGCTACTCTTCGTTGCAGTGCGCGGGCTTCTCATTGGGGCGGCTTCTCTTGCTGCGGAGCACGGGCTCTAAGAGCATGGGCCTCAGTAGTTGTGGCACGTTGGCTCGGTAGTTGTGGCTCGCAGGCTTAGTTGCTCCGCGACATGTGGGATCTTCGCAGACCAGGAATTGAACCCGTGTCCTCTGCATTGACAGGCGGATTCTTAACCTCCGTGCCACCAGGGATGCGCCCCTTTCAATGATTTTTAAGGAGTTACGTTCACAGTAGCGATGTTAGGACCTCGATAGAGAAAGTGGAAAGAAACCAGGAGTAGGAGAAGCAGGTGGTTGAAAGGTTGCGCTTTCTCCCAGGGCGGGCTCGGCCCCACCCCAAGGCCACCTGGCCCAGGCTCCAGGCTTTCTTCTCCATTAGAACCTAGCCGGATGCCACCCTGCATCCCAGACAGGCTGGCTCCCAGAGGACCGGAGGCTTGTGGGTGGGTGAAGGCCGGGACATGGGAGAAGTGGGCAGACAGGGAGGCACCTCTCAATCCCGCTAGCTTCTCAACCCAGCTGCACAGAGCAGAAGCGAATTGGGGAGACTTCCTTCTGCACCCAAGACACCCCCAAGCCCAGGAAAGCAGAGAACTGATCTCTGCACATCGCCATCACTAATGCAGTGTGTATGTGAGGGATGCCCAGGCCTTGGGTGAGCCCCTCGCAGCCTCCGTGCCATGTTCTGTTTGGGAGGCGGGAAGCCAAGGGTCAGGACACAGCTCAGGGCATTGGCGCATCACCCACATCGCTGGGCCTCAGTTTCCCCCTCAGTGGAATGGAGCAAAAGCCCTTCCCAGCTCCCTCTAAGGCTATCTCGAGAATCCTTTGAGAAGGAGATGTGAAGGGGTGTGAACAGGGCTGGACAAACGCCCAAGAACGTTCCTCTTGGCCCACCTTCAAGGACCCCTTCTCTATGTCTGTCCAGATCAAATGCCAAGCCTCAGTTTCACAATAGCATGTTGCCAGTTATCACAGAACTCTTGAAATTAAACCAAATAAATTCCTTCTAACTAGATATCATATGTTGGATGGCACATCTGGAGAGCTGGGGATTGGGGGAGGGTGACCAACATACCGTTAGGAACCTTGATTTCCCAGCCAGCCATGTTGGCCAACACATAGATTCAGGGTAGAGCAGGCCCAGTCCTGGGCTAGATCCTGGGACTGGGGACAAAGGAGGAAAGAAGCAGAAGACAGCATCAGCCACAGTCCCTGCCCTGGAGAGATGAAGGGATGCAGTGTGGTAGGAGGTCCTGGGGTGAGGGAGGGGCCTGGGCTCCAGCCTGACTCAGGCACACACTGGCTGTGTCACCATTGCAAGCCTTGTGCCCTTCAGGCCTCTATTTGCAGCTCTTTTTTTTTTTTTTAATTTATTATTTACTTTTGGCTGCGTTGGGTCTTCGTTGCTGTGCGCGGGCTTTCTCTAGTTGGCGCGAGCGGGGGCTACCCTTCGTTGTGGTGTGCAAGCTTCTCATTGCGGTGGCTTCTCTTGTTGCGAAGAACGGGCTCTAGGCGTGCAGGCTTCAGTAGTTGTGGCACACAGGCTCAGTAGTTGTGGCTCGCGGGCTCTAGGGCGCAGGCTCAGTCGTTGTGGCGCACGGGCTTAGTTGCTCCGCGGCATGTGGGATCTTTCCGGACCAGGGCTCGAACCCGTGTCCCCTGCATTGGCAGACGGATTCTTAACCACTGCACCACCAGGGAAGTCCCTATTTGCAACTCTTTAACGAGAGAGGCAGGACCTGATGGTCCTGGGAAAGAGGGTCTGCTGAAAGTGCTTGCTTATCCCTTTCCTTCTCCACCAGATGCTGATAAGTCCGCCTACCTCATGGGGTTGAACTCAGCCGACCTGCTCAAGGGGCTGTGCCACCCTCGAGTGAAGGTGGGCAATGAGTACGTCACCAAGGGGCAGAATGTCCAGCAGGTGTACTACTCCATCGGGGCACTGGCCAAGGCCGTGTACGAGAAGATGTTCAACTGGATGGTGACGCGGATCAACGCCACCCTGGAGACCAGGCAGCCGCGCCAGTACTTCATAGGCGTCCTGGACATTGCCGGCTTCGAGATCTTTGACGTGAGTGGGGAGCCCCGGGGCCGGGAGAACAGTAACTCACTGGTTCGCACAGGAAGCCACCGCTGGCCGAGCCGGCTGCAGGCCAGGCGTGGGGACGGCAGTGTGCTCTGGTAGAGACGGTCATGTGTCTTCCCTGACAAGGGAGAGGAGGGGCCAGCTGCACCCCTTGCCGGGCTGGACGCGGCCCTGGGCGCACCGCATGGGCCACGGCCAGCTGTCCGCCTGACCCACTCCCCTCCTCCACCCCCCGCTCTGTAGTTCAACAGCTTTGAGCAGCTCTGCATCAACTTCACCAACGAGAAGCTGCAGCAGTTCTTCAACCACCACATGTTCGTGCTGGAGCAGGAGGAATACAAGAAGGAGGGCATCGAGTGGGAGTTCATCGACTTCGGCATGGACCTGCAGGCCTGCATCGACCTCATCGAGAAGGTGCCGCTTCGGCCCCTCCGCCCGGTCCCCTTCACCCGCCATCCCAGACAAAGTGGCAGCCCTGTCCCTCTACACCCAGGAAACTAGTCCCAGAATCCCAAGCCCTGCTTTCACACACTGTGATATGACAAGCATACACAGGTCCAGCCCTTCCTTCTCTCCCCGGCACCTAAGACCTTGTCCTGTCTGGTGGACACCTCCCAGGGTCTTAAGAGGGGGATGTAGTGAAGGAGAGGGCTCCTGGCCCCTCTGACACCCCATGAGAAGCGTCATTCGTGGAAAGAAACTAGGCTGAAACTAGGCATGTCGGCTTCCCATCCTCTCCCTGTTGGCTGAGGATAAGCCCGTGTTCAGCTCCTCTTATCTATGGAGGTTCCTCAGAGGAGACAGGACGGAGCCTGTGGGAGGCTCCCAGTGCTGACTTGCTCCCAGGGCTCCATTGCTGATGGAGGCCAGAGGCCACAGCAACTGCCTCTCCCCCAGCCCAGCCACTGGCCAGTCAGAAAACAGGGCCTTCCCCACAAGCTTTGTGTAGTTATCCAGGGTGCTGCTCTTCCAGAGGCCTCAGATTTCCCTGAAATTGTATGTAAAAGTGTGTGTGGACTGGTGGTGGGCGAGGTGTATATGCAAGTGTGTGTGTGTGTATGTGCGTTTCTCTGGGGAGGGAGTCTTTGGATTCGCCAAATTCTCAGTAGGATCCCTGCCCCAAGAAAAGTCAAGAGCTGCTACGCTTTCTGAAGCGCAGGACATTGTGCAGAGCCTGGATCCCTCTAACCGTTCCTTGAACGATTGTTACCCGTCATATAGGCAGGAGTCTGGCCTGCCCTGTAGTCTGGTGCCTCTAACACATCTCTGTCCCAGCCTTCACCCCGTGCTGGGGCAGGGAGCCATTCAGGAAGAAGGGGCTGTTCTTGAGCCCTGGGGGGCCAGGGGCTGGGGATTGGGAGTACGGGGCTCTTCTCTGGGTCCACTGGGTTAGAAAGAGGTTACATTGCCCAGATCTGAATGTATTCGGATTTAGGTTAACTCCAGGAATATCGGCTTCCTGTATCGGGACACGAGGTACCAGCTCAGGCTCTGTGTGGCCTGCCTGCTACACTGGGCTGCAGTCTCTCCTCTGTTGGGGTATGGGACTCTGCAAGCCTGGGAGTGCACTCAGTGATGCTCTCCCCTCCCCACCCTGCCATCAGCCCATGGGCATCATGTCCATCCTGGAGGAGGAGTGCATGTTCCCCAAGGCCACTGACATGACCTTCAAGGCCAAGCTGTACGACAACCACCTGGGCAAGTCCAACAACTTCCAGAAGCCACGTAATATCAAGGGGAAGCCGGAAGCCCACTTCTCCCTGATCCACTATGCTGGCACCGTGGACTACAACATCATAGGCTGGCTGGAGAAGAACAAAGACCCGCTCAACGAGACAGTAGTGGGCTTGTACCAGAAGTCCTCCCTCAAGCTCATGGCCACACTCTTCTCCTCGTATGCCTCCACTGATGTCGGTAAGAGGGCAGCCCTGCACTGCCAGAGCAGTTCCGGAGGTGCAAGGGGCCAGGATCCCGCTGCTTCAAAGCACACAACTCGAAAGGCAGGAGGGAGCCCGTGAGCCACGGGAGGGGGTCAGGAGATCCCACAGCGGCCCATCTCTACCCCTTCTGTGGAAGTGCCATTTTGCCCTTTGGGTTATGGACGTTGTTGTACATGCTGTGCATCTCTTCAAGACTCTGAGCAACTGAAGATCAGTGAGGGTGGCACACACATCACTGCAGCAGGCCTGGCATGGAGCCGTGCCTGCAGGAGGTCACAGTAAATGTTGAGAGGATCACTGAACATACAGTAGAACAAACGAGCCTCCAGTTCAGAGAAGGAAGAGAAAGGGTGTGAACTGAAACGATGAGGGTAAAGTACAAGAAGAAAAGTAGAAAGTGGAAAGATGTAAGCATGGGTAGGGGTTAGAAGGGAATGGGAAGAGAAAGCACAGATGTTATTTCAATGCTTGCTTTGTGTCAAGCACTGGAAAGGCATGCTCCATGCTTGATCTTTTCCAATCTTCTCCTCCTCATGAGAAAACTGAGACTTAGAGAATAACTTGCCCAAAGTCACACATCTAGTGAGCAGCAGAGCCTTGCCCCTACCCGAGGGCTCCTCCGTTTTCAAGCCCTTGTTCATCATTCCTTCTCTTGCTATTAGGGGACAGCAGTAAAGGCAAAGGAGGCAAGAAAAAGGGCTCATCATTTCAGACAGTATCGGCCCTCCACCGGGTAAGAAGGACCCAGAGATGCCAAGAGACTTGTGGTGGGCAGGCCCAGCCCAGAGCATTTTGTCTGCACCACCCTAACCTGATGCTCTGAGTTTGGAGAGGAAAGAAGCTAGAGTTATGTGGTCATTTTTGGCATGTAAATTCTGTACAAGCCTGAACTCACATCATAAATTATGTATCAGCTCCCTATCCCTTTGAGGGTTCTGGTGACAGGTTGTCTGGGTCCCAGGGCTCAGGGACCAAAGGGATGGTCCCTGTGGCTCTTGACCTCCAACTCTCATCCACCCCCAGGAGAATCTGAACAAGCTGATGACCAACCTGAGGACCACCCACCCTCACTTTGTGCGCTGCCTCATCCCCAATGAACGGAAGGCTCCCGGTGAGCGATGCACAAGGGTCTAGTCTGGAGAGGGCACTTGGCATCCACTTGCCCTAAGCCTGACCCCTCCCTCTCCCTCCCTGCCACAGGGGTGATGGACAACCCCCTGGTCATGCACCAGCTGCGCTGCAATGGCGTGCTGGAGGGCATCCGCATCTGCAGGAAGGGCTTCCCCAACCGCATCCTCTACGGGGACTTCCGGCAGAGGTGGGCACCAGGGCCCCGCAGGCCTCAGGGAACAGGGGGAGCGTGGGCAGCCTCGGGTGGGAGGGGAGTCTTCAGGTGGCCTCGGATTCTCTGGGCAGAGCAGATCAGTGCAGAACGTGGGTAACTACGGGCACCTCCCTCCCAGGTACCGCATCCTGAACCCGGCAGCCATCCCCGAGGGCCAGTTCATTGACAGCAGGAAAGGGTCAGAGAAGCTGCTGGGCTCCCTGGACATTGACCACAACCAGTACAAGTTTGGCCACACCAAGGTGAGTCTAGAGCCCCATAGGGTGGCGTTGCAGGATGTGCGACCATGCTGAGTGGACCAGCTGGGAGTTTGGAAGGCGGACCCCTGATTCCTGGCTACCCGTATCAACCAAGGGCTGGAACCCAGGCTTCCATTCTGTCTTGTTTTTCACATTTCACTCCCAGGTCTAGGATGTGCGGGTAACAGGGCCCTGGGAAGCTGAGCCAGGGTCTCCCACACTCTCCCTCCACCCTGACTACGCTTCTCTGAGGCTGTGGCCCCCTTGGCTCTACCCCTCACCCACAGGTGTTCTTCAAGGCGGGGCTGCTGGGGCTGCTGGAGGAGATGCGGGACGAGAGGCTGAGCCGCATCATCACCCGCATCCAGGCACAAGCCCGGGGTCAGCTCATGCGCATTGAGTTCAAGAAGATCCTGGAGCGCAGGTGAGGCTGGAGGGAAAGAGAGAGGCACTCCCAGAGATGTAAGAGGCAGACAAGCAGAGCGAAGTGGCGTGGGTCAGGAGACCTAAATTCAAATCCTGGCTGCACCACTTACTAGCTAGCCTGAGCAAGTGACTTTGCCACTCTGGGTCTCATTCTGAATTCTTTAAAAAAGAAAATTCCCCTTAGGGAAATACAAATTAAGACTCCAATGAGATACCATTTTAAAACACTAGATTGACAAAAATCAAGAAGTCTGACCCACTGCTTATGGATGTGTAAATGTGTGCAATCTCTTTGGAAAACAATGTATCATTTTCTTTTAAAGTTGAACAGTTACATACCTTTCCACTCCTGAGTGCATTCCCACAGAGAAACTCCTGCACGTGTTCAACATGAGACAAAAAAAGAATCTTTATAGTAGCATTGGTCAAAATAGCAAAGATCTGGAAACAACTTGACTTTTCATCCACAGGAGAATGGGTGAATAGTAGTATACTCATTCATGGGAATATTATAAAGCAATGAAAAAGGACGGAACTAAAACTACATGGTACAATATGTTTGCACCTTATTGCTGAGTAAACAAAAGCAAGTCACAGAAGGATACTTACTGTGTGATGCAATTTTTATAAATCTCAGAAATAATTTTTAAAATAGCATATTGTTAAAAGATGCATACACACATGGTTAAAATATTTTTTGAAGAAGTTAGGAGACAAAAAACACAAGATTCGAGGTAGTGGCTTCTTCTGGTGGAAGGACCAGGAAAGGGGATGGGGTGGAGCCCACAGGCAGAATCAGCGATGGCAATGCTCTAGTTCTTGTTTGGGTGATGAGTTCATGGACAGTCATTTTGTTTCATGCTTCATAACTTACACATATATTATAGATATTCCTAAATGGAAAATATCATCTTTTTAACATGCTTGAGATTCTTACGAGATTAGAAACACCAAACACAGTAGACATTCTACAAGTGGTAGCTTCCATAGCTACTAATACTCCAGTAAGGAAGGTATAAACTGCCCTTTTGTTGAATTGATCAATTAATAACTATTTGTGGAGCAACTCCATGTTCAGTGTGGTTATGCTGAGGTGGGGTTGCCTATCAAGGCTACAAGACAGGGTGCCTGCCGTCAGGTGCCTACAAACTTGCTTAGATGTGCTGGGAGCCGAGGGCTGCTGGCCCCATGATTGCGAAGCGCTCTTTTACAGTGCCCTTCCCTGCCTCCATGTTTCTTTGCCAGGGATGCCCTGCTGGTAATCCAGTGGAACATTCGGGCCTTCATGGGGGTCAAGAACTGGCCCTGGATGAAGCTCTACTTCAAGATCAAACCGCTGCTGAAGAGCGCAGAGACAGAGAAGGAGATGGCCACCATGAAGGAGGAGTTTGGGCGCCTCAAAGAGACGCTGGAGAAGTCGGAGGCTCGACGCAAGGAGCTGGAGGAGAAGATGGTGTCCCTGCTGCAGGAGAAGAACGACCTGCAGCTCCAAGTGCAGGCGGTGAGACCATTTCTCCTCTCACCTCCCCTGGATTATAGCCCGTCTCATCACCAGGGACTGAGTCTCAGAGCTCTGGCTCTCTTTAAGACCCTGGATCTCTCCTCTCTGTCGTCTTCTCCCAGGAACAAGACAACCTGGCTGATGCGGAAGAGCGCTGCGACCAGCTGATCAAGAACAAGATCCAGCTGGAGGCCAAGGTGAAGGAGATGACCGAGAGGCTGGAGGACGAGGAGGAGATGAACGCCGAGCTCACGGCCAAGAAGCGCAAGCTGGAAGATGAGTGCTCTGAGCTCAAGAGGGACATTGATGACCTGGAGCTGACGCTGGCCAAGGTGGAGAAGGAGAAGCACGCCACAGAGAACAAGGTGAGGGCAGCTCCCTCTGGCTCCAGCCCAAGTCTCCTCGGGATTCCGAGACCTGAGTGCGGCCCCGGTCCTTGGCATTGGAGGTCTCCACAGATGTCTCCAGGTTGGTGACCTTTGACCCTAAAGGGGATGGGGTTCTTGGTCAACAGGTGAAGAACCTGACAGAGGAGATGGCTGGGCTGGACGAGATCATTGCCAAGCTGACCAAGGAGAAGAAAGCTCTGCAAGAGGCCCACCAACAGGCCCTGGATGACCTTCAGGCTGAGGAGGACAAGGTCAACACCCTGACCAAGGCCAAGGTCAAGCTGGAGCAGCAGGTGGATGATGTGAGTAGTAACAACCATGCTCCATCCCTCTCAGGTTGGGATCTTTCAGGCAACACCAATGGTCAAGGGGTTCCCAATCCCTAGAACTAACTTCCATGACCCCTGGGGCCCTTTTCTTTCTGCAGTTCCTCACTAGGCTGGGTCTCTAATCCTTCATGCTTGCAGGGCTAACTCTGCTGGTTTGACTTCCAACCCCATTGGCCTTTGGGTTTAGAAGGGAGCCGAAGAGGATGCACTGTGGATCTCAGGTTTCCTACATCCTGTTCATTTTCTTTTCTCCACCAGCTGGAGGGATCCCTGGAGCAGGAGAAGAAGGTGCGCATGGACCTGGAGCGAGCCAAGCGGAAGCTGGAGGGTGACCTGAAGCTGACCCAGGAGAGCAACATGGACCTAGAGAACGACAAGCTGCAGCTGGAAGAAAAGCTCAAGAAGTAGGAGCCTGCGGCGTCCCGGAGGGGCTACTGAGGGTGTCTGGCCTGAGGGTTAGAGGGCAAGGTGCTGCAGCACCTCTGGCCAAGGCTGCTCTGGGCACACAGCCCCCGCCCCCCACCTTCACCCTCGGGGGCCAGGGGGAGGGGACTGGTCCTCGCATACCGAGGCAGAAGGAGAGGATGGGCACAGAGAAAGGAAAACCACCTGTCACCCTCTTCTCCTCCAGGAAGGAGTTTGACGTTAATCAGCTGAACGGTAAGATTGAGGATGAGCAGGCACTGGCCCTTCAGCTGCAGAAGAAACTGAAGGAAAACCAGGTGAGGTTCTGGGTGTAGCCACCGGGAGCCCAAGGGCGCTGAGGCAGCTGAGGCTGTAGGAGCTGCTTAGGGTTCTAGACAGTATCTAGAACTCCAAGCCGCCCAGAGGCCCCAACAGCCCTGACTTACAGGCACTTGGGAACATCAGCCTTCCCCCATTAGAGCAATAGTGTCTTATTTCAGCAGGACTATTTGGGGGAGAGGGTGGGGATCATACTTACTAAAAGGGCTTCTCTTGCTGAGCTATGCTCCACCTCGTGGGTTTTCTGCTCTGGGACAATTGGTAGGGCTCCGTTCTCCTCTAACCCTTACTTGTGGTGCTTCTCCCCACTTCACGGGGGTGAGAAGAGCCTTCATGGAGCACCTTGCCATGGGAAGCTCTGTTCTTATTCTTCCCAGGTATTTACCCTAGCCACTAACTCAGTCTGGATCCCCACAGAGCACCGTGATATGGAGTCAACTCCTGCAAACTTGAACAAGTCACTCCCCGTCCTGAGCCTCAGATTCTCTTCTCATCTATAAAATGGGACTAGTGATCCCTGCCTTGCAGAGGACCAGAAGAGACATTGTATAGGAACCCACTTTGTCAACCAGGAGGCAACATATATATGTTATTTTAATATAGCTCAGGCTAGAGAAGTGAGCCAGCCACTTGCAAGAAGATGTTCTTTTGTCTTTCGCATGGCTTTCTCATCCCTCTGCAGGAGGAGATTGAATTAACAGCCAGAGTCTCCCTTGCCTTTAATGCACCCTGAATTTTAATGTGCTTTTAGTCCCATGTTTGTCAGAAGAGCCCTGGAAGCAAGGAAGGCAGGTTCTCTCGTTCCCATTTCATAGCTGCAGAAGCTATACGGCCACATCTGGACATAGTGACCCCAAGGCCACAGGGACTCAGCTATTTATCCTCTCATTTTCTTATGAGACCACTAGTGGAGAGAGCTAATCTCCCCTCAGCATTCAGGGTCGATGGCCCAGGGTGCAAGTGACACATGAACACAATTCCCCTCCTCTGGGGGCTGCTCAGGGGCTGGTCTGCCTTCAGTGATACTCTCCCCTCCCATCTTCTTGGGTGCCCCTTCTGGGTTTTAGCCCGAATATTAGGACGTCCCCAGGTTCTCCTACCCTGGTCTGGGCAACCTCTTTGACTGTTGAACCCAGAACAACTGTGCTGTTATCCTAACCAGGTCTTGGCAGTGGGCTGTGGCTCCTCCTTCTTCCTGTCCAAGCTCTTGCACTCAGTCCCCATTCTCCATCCCGGGAGCAAGGGTCTGGTGGTTCTCTCTCTCCTGCTCCCAGGACCCCCTCACACAATTGCATCAACACCATCCATAACCACAGATGAAGGGATCCCACCAATCCTCCCCTTTGCTCCTTGCTAGTCAGACAACAGGTCAAAATTGTAAATGGGACATTCTGCCAATTTAGTCAGGCCAAGGCTAAGGCCAGAAAAATAATGAGGTAGGGACATGATACAGAGGAGGGCACCCTGCTAGCACTCACCTGGCCTGGAAGGGAACAATTAAGCTGGAACCGGGCCCTGGGCATAAATAAAGTAAGCCCTGGAGAGTGAGGAATATGGTTGATTGGAGTTTGTGGTTAATTCGGAAGATTACAAAAGTTTTTGATCATTTGGAGGCGTACTGTTGCAAATATTTGTAAACTACAAGCACCAGCTTTCCTGCCTTATCATTAGCAGAGCAGAGCCTAGTGAATCTGTGGAATCTTTGAGACCCAGGACCTCACGGGATCTCAAGATCCCTCTCTGAAGACAGATTCTCAGGACTCAGGGCTGCAGATGCTCAGACTGGGTCTGAGACGCCCCTCCAGGAAACGCCTTGAGAGTTTGGCTTCAACCAAATTCCCACTGACGGTCTGTGCATTATAGGATGTTTGGCAGCCTCCCTGGCCCCTGCCCACTAGATGCCAGTAGCAACACCCACTCCCCAAGTCAGGACAATCAAAAATGTCTACAGACCTCGTTGACTGTCCCCTGGGGCACAGAATGTCCCCTGGTGAGAACCACTGCTCTGCAGGACCTGGGTGCTTTGGCCAGGAGCCTTCTAGAGCCCTGGGGAGGGGGCTGTGATGGAGGGGTCAGGCGGTGGGTCTGAGCCCCCTATACCCTGCCCAGGCGCGCATCGAGGAGCTGGAGGAAGAGCTGGAGGCCGAGCGCACTGCCCGGGCCAAGGTGGAGAAGCTGCGCTCAGACCTGTCCCGGGAGCTGGAGGAGATCAGTGAGCGGCTGGAGGAGGCTGGCGGGGCCACGTCCGTGCAGATCGAGATGAACAAGAAGCGCGAGGCTGAGTTTCAGAAGATGAGGCGGGACCTGGAGGAGGCCACGCTGCAGCACGAGGCCACGGCGGCCGCCCTGCGCAAGAAGCACGCCGACAGCGTGGCCGAGCTGGGCGAGCAGATCGACAACCTGCAGCGCGTGAAGCAGAAGCTGGAGAAGGAGAAGAGCGAGTTCAAGCTGGAGCTGGACGACGTCACCTCCAACATGGAGCAGATCATCAAGGCCAAGGTGGGCCTCTGCTCTCCTCTCCTCGCCCTCTCCTCCCTCACAGCCACGCAGTGCGCCTTCCTTCCACTTCCTCTCTGCCATCGCTCTTATTCTCACTCCCTTCGTCACCCTCTGGTCTCTCTCCCTCTCTCCCTTGCACCTGCCTTGCCCTCCACCTGTGTCTCCATCTCCTCACCATCTCTTCCTTCTTTAATTCATGCATCCTCTCCAGATTGTGCCCCTCCAGCCCCGCCCCATTTCACCCCCCACCCC
>NW_020173974.1:112951-134229 GCF_003031525.2 Neophocaena asiaeorientalis asiaeorientalis | reverse complement strand
CATCTGTGCGCTCCCCAACCTTGGCCCTCCCTTCCTTCCTCCAGTCAACCCAGCCCCTCCCACATTCACCTTTCTCTCGTCCCTTACCGCCTGAAGGCAAACCTGGAGAAGGTGTCCCGGACACTGGAGGACCAGGCCAACGAGTACCGGGCGAAGCTAGAAGAGGCCCAGCGCTCCCTCAATGACTTCTCCACCCAGCGAGCCAAGCTGCAGACGGAGAATGGTGGGTGCCCCTAACCAGCCCTGCGCCTGCCTCACGGAAGATCATCAGTTGCCCCCTTCCATGGCCCACAAACCCTTGTTCCCACCTGCAGGTGAGCTGTCCCGGCAACTGGAGGAAAAGGAGGCGCTGATCTTGCAGCTGACCCGAGGGAAGCTCTCCTACACCCAGCAGCTGGAGGACCTCAAGAGGCAGCTGGAGGAGGAGGGCAAGGTGAGGCCCGGCTACGGGGCAGCAGACAGGATTGATGGCAGCCCTGGGGCAACCAACCTCAGAAATGGAGCCTGGAAGCTGCAGAGAGCCCTCTGTAATGAAAAGACCTCCAGGCCAGGTTCTTCTACTCTTCAGCTAAGCCACATCCGAACATCACTGAGTGCCTCCTTTCTTATTTGGAAGGGATGGGCAGACTGGGAAGGTACCTTAAGATGTTGAGATTCCACACCAGCCTTCACCCTGAAGGAGGCCGAGGCTTGGTTGAAGTTCACAGATATGAAAAGGATCTGGAGAATGGGGACAGGGCCTTCCCTCCCACCTTCCCAGATGCTGAACCCACCTCCTGGTGTTGCCTCTCCCAGGCGAAGAACGCCCTGGCCCATGCGCTGCAGTCAGCCCGGCACGACTGTGACCTACTGCGGGAGCAATACGAGGAGGAGACGGAGGCCAAGGCCGAGCTGCAGCGCGTCCTGTCCAAGGCCAACTCGGAGGTGGCCCAGTGGAGGACCAAGTATGAGACGGACGCCATCCAGAGGACCGAGGAGCTGGAGGAGGCCAAGTGAGTCCCGGGCGGACCCCACCCTGCTTCTAAGAGAGGAAGGCTCAAGAGGACATGGGTAGAGACAGGCAGAGTGGGCATGGGAGGCAGATTTGAGGTGGAAGAGAGGAGGTGGGGAGAAACGTGGTAGGCAATACAGGTGCTTGCGAGGGAGCTGGGATCCTGCGCTCTGAGTGAACCCTGGCTGGCCCTGACTCACTTCCTGTGACGGGCGAGCTTTTGGCCCGGGTTATACCTGATGCTCACGTATAAGACGAGCAAAAAGCTTGTTGGTCAGAGGAGCTACCGCCGATCAGCCTGGGTGGGGAGAAGTGAGGGCTGCCACCCTGATGCCGCTCCCTGTAGGGAAGAGCCTCTGTTCTAGGCACCTGAAGCCCTGGCTCCCTGGAGGCTGGGGTTCCAGGGCTGAAGGGCTGCTCAGTGTCCCAAGGAGCTGTGTGGGAGGGCCGGGCCCTCCTCATCTGGCAGTTCAGGGAGGGGCCATCCCAAGGTCCCGCTGTTCCCAGGTAGAGTGACACACATACACCCAAACGCGCCGGGCAGGAAGAAGCTGGCCCAGAGGCTGCAGGACGCCGAGGAGGCCGTCGAGGCCGTCAACGCCAAGTGCTCCTCGCTGGAGAAGACCAAGCACCGGCTGCAGAATGAGATCGAAGACCTGATGGTGGACGTGGAGCGCTCCAACGCGGCCGCCGCGGCCCTGGACAAGAAGCAGAGGAACTTCGACAAGGTGGGCCCAGGCTGGGGGCTCGTAGCCAGGGGCCAGAGCAGGCGGGCAGGCGGGAGTCAGGAACGTCCTCCCAGGAGGCAGAGGCTGGGAGGAGGCTGAGCCCAGGAGAGGGGCCTGGGCGCCTCTGGACGTGGGGCTGGGGCTGCCCGGTGAGCCGCGTCCCGTCCCCGCAGATCCTGGCCGAGTGGAAGCAGAAGTACGAGGAGTCGCAGTCGGAGCTGGAGTCCTCACAGAAGGAGGCGCGCTCCCTCAGCACCGAGCTCTTCAAGCTCAAGAACGCCTACGAGGAGTCCCTGGAGCACCTGGAGACCTTCAAACGGGAGAACAAGAACCTGCAGGGTGCGGGCCGGGGGCAGGGGCGGGGCAGGGAGGGTCCGCACATGGCGCCACCCAGCGGCTCCTAGAGGCGTGCCCCCCGTTGGAGCCTGGCTGCCCGCAGCTGAGCGGCCCGCCCCTCCCACAGAGGAGATCTCCGACCTGACTGAGCAGCTGGGCTCCAGTGGAAAGACCATCCACGAGCTGGAGAAGGTCCGCAAGCAGCTGGAGGCCGAGAAGCTGGAGCTGCAGTCGGCCCTGGAGGAGGCCGAGGTGAGGGCCTGGCTCTGCCTGTACCCCTGCCTCCGACCCTCTCCTACCCACCCCTGCCCTCCTGTCTCTGACTCCGCACACTCCCTCACCTGGGGGTGACGCTGACCCAAGACAAAATCTATCAGCTCCTTATTCTTAGTCCAAGGTCATATACCCACTACCCATGACTACCTCCAAAGCCAAGGTCTGTGCAAAGGAAAATGCCACACACAGCTTGATCATAGGTTTGTTTCCCACTGGGTTTATAAAGTTGAAACCTGGCCATCATAACAACCCCTCAGACAGGGGGTGGGAGCATGGGCTCCAGACTCAAACAGACTTGAGTTTGAAACTTGGCTTCAGGACCACCACTTTGTCATTGGGCAAGTTCCTTAAGCTATCTGTACCTCGGTTTTCTCGTCTGTAAAATGGCATCAGTTGTACATACCTCATGAGATTTTACGCATGACTATTATGAAGATTAAACGAGGTATCGTGTTTAAGTGCTTAATATATGTTAGCTATTGTTACTGTTCATTTGTGAGAACCTAGCGATAGCCCCGAGATTTGGGGCTTCTAACTTTTTTCACTACAGGGTGAGGCACCTGGGAAACAAAGAGAAATGTTCAAATTTCTGGTTGTAAAAATCCTTCCCTTTTCTATGCTATTTTAGATGGGTCAGGATCATGCAGTGTTGGTGCTGGAGGGTCTTGACAGTTGTGAGCTCAGACCCCTTTCCTTGACAGAGGAAACCAGGGGTATCCAGCACTTCCTCCCCCAGAGCACCCGGATGGCCTGGGATGCAGGTCCCCCCTCCCCATCTCTTCTCCTCTTGGCTGACACCTTGCATCCTCCCAGCCTCCCTCCCCAATGTACCCTGTGCCCTGACTTCCTCGGACCCTCTCTCCCCACCCCCCTCCAGGCCTCTCTGGAGCACGAGGAGGGCAAGATCCTGCGGGCCCAGCTGGAGTTCAACCAGATCAAGGGCATGAGGAAGAGTGAGCGTCGCATCAAGGAGCTCACCTACCAGGTGCGGGCACGGCGGCTGCTCTGGGGCCAGGCCCTTAGGAGTGGATGTGAAAGCGCATCCCTCGCGCCCCCCTCCTGACCCACACAGGCCCCACACAGGCCCCACACAGAGCCACCCAGCCCTCTCACCACCTGCTCCTTGAGAAGCTGTCTTGAGATTTTCTTTCACAATCTCTGCAGATAGTTTGGCTTGAGTCCATGAATTTTTCTAGCGAAGGGAAAATCTACTTCTACTTCTTGAAAGCTCTTTGAACCAGCATTTCCCCAGTTTTTTAATAACCTGAAGCGCTACCATGAAGGCTTCAGAACAGTCCAAGCAATCTTTCCACCAGTCTCAGAGGCAGGGGCATTGTGTGGCCTTTTAGTGATAAAAGTCAGGGATGGGGAAAGGCTCAGATCTTCCATGGAACTTCTGGGACCACAAACAGAAGGCCTTAGAGAAAGAAATCCCAAAATGTTCTAAGCCCTCCATCTGTGTAGCTCAGAGCTTATGCCTTTGACCTGTTATTTTCACAGTGTGCCTGGGCAGGAGAGACAGAGAAAGGGGGTATTGGTCCATTTGACAGCTGGATACGAGAGACACAGGAAAGAGATACAGATGTATCTCTTTACATCTGTATACATCTGTATACATCTGTATACAGATGTATACAGATGTATCTCTTCAGGTGTATTGTGGGCATAAGTGGCAATAGCACCCTAGCACATGCAATGATCAGGAATGATCACGTGACATTGGAGCCACTGATCCTGGTGCCCGATACCTGACCCAGTAAAACATATATTGGGTTATGATAGATTAGAATGACCTGGATTTTGATAATCCCTTCTTTCTGCTTTCCTCATTAGTCCTCTCTGGTCACTCCAGAACCACTGGCCAAGAGCACCTCTGGTGCTCCAGATTAGAGCTGGAACAGCCCTGATGTCTCCATATTATCAGATGAAGAAATCCTGTTTGGTTCTGAGCCCCTCCTCCCATTTCTCACCTTAGGGCCACAGCCCTCCTTGCTTTTTAGATCCTGGACTGAGGACCTTGCCGTGCCCTTTGACCTATAAGTAGTGTCAGAGATGAAGTTTCCCCACCACCTCTTTGACCTGGCCTGTTGGAGGGAAGAGCAGCTAAGGCGTGAGGAGAAGATGGGGTGGTGAGGGAGGGAGAGATAATTGCTCCTGCCACCCCCCAAAAAAACTGGCTTCTCCCGTCCATATGCCCCCAGACGGAGGAGGACAGGAAGAACCTGCTGCGGCTGCAGGACCTGGTGGACAAGCTGCAGCTGAAGGTCAAGGCCTACAAGCGCCAGGCCGAGGAGGCGGTGAGTGACCCTGACGGGGCCCAGGCCTGGAGGAGGGGACAAGGAGCCGGCCCCCAGGCTGGGAGTCTAATAATCCCTGGCTCCTCTCACCTCATCCTCCCGCCCCCCCGAACCCCCGCAGGAGGAACAGGCCAACACCAACCTGTCCAAGTTCCGCAAGGTGCAGCA
The DNA here is from genome assembly GCF_003031525.2 of Neophocaena asiaeorientalis asiaeorientalis. Lineage (NCBI taxonomy): Eukaryota > Metazoa > Chordata > Mammalia > Artiodactyla > Phocoenidae > Neophocaena > Neophocaena asiaeorientalis. Next base: position 129,433 of record NW_020173974.1, on the reverse strand, counting down.
CGAGCTGGACGAGGCAGAGGAGCGGGCGGACATCGCCGAGTCCCAGGTCAACAAGCTGCGGGCCAAGAGCCGCGACATCGGCGCCAAGGTGGGTCCCTCCCCAGATCCCGCTACTCAGCCCCCTAGCAGCGTGGCCCCAATGTCAGTGCCCTCTTAGTGGGCACTCCTCCCCCTGTATTTGGATAGCCCTGAGGGTCCCACAGCACTCACACCTGAGCATCCCCCCTCCTGCTCAGAGAAGCCCCCCACAGACTGGAACCTCCTTAGAAAGCCCAGTCCCACCCCCACCCCGAACCACAAGGGCTCCTAAATGGGACCCCAAGATCCCTGAGGCCTGAACCTCTCCCCACTAAGGGCATCTCCCTTAGGCCCCTCAAAGCCCTAGAGATTCCTCCCCACACCCTTCCTCCCTCCCGCCAGCTGCCCCCTCACACCTTTTATTCTTTCTCAGCAAAAAATGCACGATGAGGAGTGACACTGCCTCTGAGCCTCGCTCTTGCTGACCTGCAATAAACATGAGTGCCAGACTCTGCCTGAGCCCCTATCCTTCCCCGCCGACCATCCAGGAGCCGTCCTGGACTCCTGGGGGAGGGGGGGCCCTGCCCCTGTGTCAGAGCTGGGGGAGCCAAGACACCCCACACCTACTGAAGAGGAACCGAGGCCCATGGAGGTGAGGCGGCTTCCCTGAGGTGGCAGAGCCTTGAGTCCCCCTACTGCTCAGCCAACCAGACAAGGGAAGAGAGGGAGAGATTCCAAAAGTGGGGAAAACAAAGGCACCAGAGGGTGAGCCAATTCCAGACACTAGGAGACAGAATTGCACCACGGAAGCTGAAGCCACCCTCCACCTACACCACCGCTGAGGCCACAGGAGTTAAAGTTGTCCTGGGACACCTGTTTCCTCCAAAATGAATTCCCCACCGATGCCAGGAGAGGCTCAGAGCTGGCTGGGGATGGAGATGTGGATAAAGAGGGTGACGCAGGTCCCTTTCTGGTCAGCCCCTTGGAAGTAACCCACAGGGAGTCCCGCTCCCCTTAACCCCTAACCCCCCGGTACAGTCGGCTGGGGCCTGGGTCTGTGGGCCACACCTCGTCGTGAGGGTATCCTGAGACGCTGGAGCCAGCTGACACCAAACTGAACCAAAGTGTGGACCAAACCTAGGTCCCGCTTGTCTCATCTTGACCTCTCACACAGACACAGATGAGCAGGGCACGCACAGGTGCACACCACAGAGCACACTTCTGCTGGCCTGTGTCACACGGCTGCTCAGGGGACAAGGCGGGTCCTTACCCCACTCTGCTCCTAGCAAATCCCTGCCCCCTGCTGGGCTTTACTATGGCCAGGCCCTCCTGACCACCTTCTCATCCCTTCATTGCCCGCCCCCCCATCTCCTGGACTCCCCTGGCTAAGCCCTTCCGCTCCCTCTTCTGAGGCCTTGACCGCCCCTGCCCAAGATTGGTCACCAGTCTTGAGAATGGCCTGTTGGTAAAGTCCTGAGAACTGAGAGCAGAGACCAGAGAAACACAAAAGCCAGTCGGTTCTAGCCCTGGAGAGGCTACCAGTTCCGGTGAGGAGCCAGGACATGAGGTCAGGAGAACAGGAACCCAGAGGCAGGAAAAGCCAGACCAAGAGTGGCTGGTGGTTAGCACCGAGGGGAGCAGAGCAACTCTACCAGTGTTCAGCTTCAGGCAGGGCTTGGGTGCTGGGGCCTGCATCTGGAAGGAACACCCTAGAAGGAGGAAGGCATTTCAGGGCAGGGACACAGAAGCACTGGAGAGGGGCTAGCAAGTCAGCTTGGACGAGCTAGGCCACGCTGGGCTCTGCGGGGCTGGGCAAGCATGTCCCGGCCACATTGAACTGTCATGGGCCAGGCAGGGCTGACTCCAAAGTCCCCTGGAGCCATGACTGCCCTTCACTAGCTGGTCTTCTTCCCCATCTGTGAGCGTTCAAGGATGGGCCTGCTGGGCGCCTCTGAATCCCTGGGACCCAGCACGGGGTCTGCACATGGGATGCTCAGGAAATGTCCTGCTGACGCACTGGCAAGCTGGGAAGGTGGACCTGCTGGTGGAGGGAGCTGGAAATGAGGCTAGTCCATTTTTTGTGAGTTACAGGGGCTCAGTACCATATCCAGAACACCTGTTCAGGTGTTAGGAGAGCTGGGCTCCAGCCCTAACTCTGTCACAGACAAAGAGGTCACTTCCCCTAATTGGGCGTGTCCTCTCGTATGTGAATTGAGGGCATTGAACCAGCTGATATCTGGGGGCTCATGCAGCTCCAGCAATGTGGGAATCTCTGCCCTCATCTGACGCAGACCTCTCCCTGGCAGCCTGCGGGCCAAGTCCTCCCCTCACCACTAGGGGGAGCTCTACACACGCCCCAGGCAAGCACCTCACCTCAAACCCACTAAGACAGGTATGTGAAAAGCTTGGCAAGTGGGCACTCATTCACAGACGGAAGGCTTGCGCCTTCTCAGACACAGAAGCCTGGGTGCCCGGCCACCAGGCACACCGCAAGGTGGCCTTGCACGCAAGAGTTGTGGCATGGAAGCTTTATGTTGAAGGATGTCTAAGCCCCCCCTTTCTCATTGTTCACACCTGGTCCCAGAGAAGGGACCATGACCTGCTCCAGGCAACATTCCCATGAATACTCTTTGGCATTCCTAGTCTGCCTAATTTGGGGGGAAGAAAAAGATTCACCAGTAGGATTCAAGTCTTTTAATTTGGGAATGACCAGCTTCCTCCTATACCCTCCCTTTCATCCATAATACCCCCTCCCTGGCCGAGCTTCATCAGAAGTCAGATCTTAGAACACCAGGCCTCACAGACAAATCCCCGGTGATTTCTCAGGCCTGGCTCCATCGCTGTAGGCTGGGGTGGTGGACAGTAGGCTGGGGAGCTAGTGAATCCAAAGGAGACGTGTCTGGGCTCTGCTGTCCCCCTTTTCTGGCTGGGCTCAGGAGCCAGGTAGCCCCAGTATCACTACTGGTCCCCTGTGAAGATGGAGCCAGGTGGGGTAGGGCATGGCAGGGTGGGGTAGCTGGGGCAGGGGGTAGAGGGGACATCTCCTCTTCCCAGAGCACAGGCACTCACCCTGGGTGGCCCTGGGCGCCATCTCAGTCCGGTAGATCTTGAAGGCATCATAGGCAAAGACGGAAACCAGGATGATGCCAAAAACCTGTGGGCGTAGGAGCAGGGATGGCACAACAAAGGTCATTGGGCCATTGATACTGGGGAGAGGGAGGTGGGTGATATGGGGCAAGGTGTGGGCAAGGTGTGGGCACTGGGTTGAGCTTGGGGTGGAGAGCGGCACAAAGTGTGCAACCACCAGCCAAAGGTCCTTGGGGAGCCAGAGAGCTCTGTGGGGCTGGACTCACAAAAGCAGCAATGGCAGCTCCATCCCGGGAGGTCACAGCCGCAAAGGAGACCACCAGGAAGATGATGCTGGCGCTGACACAGCGGAGGAAGTCCTGGGGGTTGGGGGGGCAGGGTCAAAGGGAAGCAGAGGGCAGGGGGCATCGCCCTGAGGTTTTCCAGGCTAGTCAGCAGCTTGACCCTCAGGCACTGTGAATCCCTACATGGAGATACCCTTGGACACAACATAAAGTGCTTGAGAGACAAAGAGAGAGAGAAAGTTCACACAGCTCCCCAGCGGAGGGATGAAGATAAATGCAGAGCAACCAGGACCAGGACCAGAACCCAGGGGCCTGGGCTGGGGCTGGACCTGGACAAGGGAGCAGATCTGAGGGATGTGGGTCAAAGGAGTGTTTGAGTGTTGGGTATGGGAGCCGGACTCCTTGTTAAACCAGGAAAAGGAGAGAGGCTGGGAGAGGAAAGGAAAATTCAACGTGCAGAGAAGAAAGGGACCAAAACGGGGTGGGGGAGGCAGGGTCCCTCACCAGACAGGGCCAGTTCAGCCGATCGAAGCGCTGGTAGTACTGGGTGGCGTAGAGGAAGAGGAAGGCTAGCGTGATGAAGAACTCCAGTAGCGCAGCAGCCATGTAGGCGGAGATGGAGGCCGTGAAACAGACAAAGATGATGAAGATCAGGGCCTGCGGGACCGAGGGTGGGAAGCTTGCCAGGAAGGGGACACAGGCACAGCCAGGCCTTTGCCCTCTCCCTCCCCGGAGCTCCCCCAGCCGGCCCCACCACCTGTCCTTGGAGGTCTCGCCATCCCTGGAGCCACATCCAGGGCCTCTGCCTATTGAGGCCCGACTCTGGCCCCCCACCTCTGCCCACCCATGCTCCCCCTGCCTCGGGATCCCAGCAGCCCCAGCAGTTTGACCAAGCTGCACGGCTCCATGGGCCGCCATTCTGTGAAATCCACAAGATAGTGTGTCCCCCTTTAGCCCCAAGTACAGTGGGAACGCCAGCCCCTGGAGTGGCGCCCACATCAGCCTGTGCCCCCAGGAGGCACCCCATGCCCCATAACACTTCTCCCACTCCTGGATGCCTAAAACCCTTCTGACAAGGACCAGAGCCTCTGGTTCCATGCCAAGAGGCAAGGTTTAGAAGGCAGATGCTCCAGGGTGGACTCTGGGGTCCCCTCAGCTCTGGTGATGTAGGATGGCGTATATGCAGAAGATTTAAGTTTACTAGTAGGTCTTGCTAAGTGACTAAGGGAAGCTCCTTTCCTGAGGACAGATATTCATGGGGAGCAGGCAGCAGATAAAGTGGGGCTGCAGGAAGTCTGCCCTTTTTGGTAGTTGAACTTCTCGGATCTGCCAAGAAGTGGCCATCTTAAAGCCCGGGGAAAGACCAGCTGGTGTTACCGCTGTCCCATCCCTGTGCCTCACACCCCCTCGATGTCCCAGAGAGCTGTCCTCTGTTTAACTTCAATCATTCCTGCAGCAACTGAAACCTGCTGTGACTGCCTCCAGATGGGAGATGAGGGGCTGGGTGGGGGTGGTGGGGCAGCTGGGGCCGGAGGGGTGTCCTGAGAGCCTGGGGAGGGAGGCTGCTGAGGGCTGAGCCCTGGTGGGGGGCCCGGGCTGGGAGATGGAGGTTGCAGGTCAGGGAGGCAGCTGTTACCAGCTCAGTTTCCAGCAGGATGCCTTTGAGGGACGAGAGGAACGTCTTGTCCACGGTGAAGCCCTGGAGCCCCGCAGCTGCCCCATCTTCAGGGGGTCGGTCCCGGCGATTCCAAGCACTGAGCATCTCCACGGGGCCCACCGGGCACAGCCCCCACTGCCACCAGCCAGGAAGGAAAATGGAAAACTGACAGGATGGGGAAGCAGAGAGGAGCAGGAAGGCACTGCGAGAAACCTGAACGTGAAGTGGGCAGGGCTGCTGTGGGACCCTGGGGAAGGCGGCTGCCCAGAAGGGCCTGCACCCAGCTGCCCAGAGCGCTCGGCTGGTGCGTGCACTGCCCCCCAGGCAGCACATGGGAGGGGAGGCGCGGGCAAGGGGGGAGTGGTCAACCCTCCCCTTACTTGGAGCCCAACCCCGCCTCCCGCAGAGGGGAGAAGCGGGGGTAGGAGGAGGTCCGCGGAGAAACCAGGATGAGCTGGGAGGTGAGCTGAGAAATGGGCCGGCCTAGGAGCCCCCAAGGACCCAAGCCTGAGGAAGTTTGTGGCCCTCTTTCCTAACCTTAACCCTCTTCGTCACCATCCTTTCTCCCTTTTCCTTTTAGGGAGGGTGGGAGCTGGAGCCCAGCCCAGGCAACACCCCCCAGAACCAAGCAGTAGCAGCCAGAACTGAGGACAAAGGCAGATTGTTGGGGGACAAGGGGGCGCTGTGTGCCTGCTGCAGTACCTCAATGGGCCTCTGTCTCTCCAGCATGCCAGGAGGGCGGCCTGACCCCCACCCCAGTGTTTAGGGCTGAGCCAGGGAGCCAGGGAAGGGGAGGGATGGGGGGCCACAGCGGAAACTCTGGACAGCAGTAGGTGAGGGCTGACAGTGGGGAGGAAGAGGGACCAGGCTGGGGACCACAGGATGCTCAGGCACCAGGGATGCCAAAGACAAATTAGGCCATTTATTTATTTATTTATTTATTTATCTATCTTTTAACATCTTTACTGGAGTATAATTGCTTTACAATGGTGTGTTAGTTTCTGCTTTATAACAAAGTGAATCAGCTATACATATACATATATATCCCACATTTCTTCCCTCTTGCATCTCCCTCCCACCCTCCCTATCCCACCCTTCTAGGTGGTCACAAACCACCGAGCTGATCTCCCTGTGCTATGCGGCTGCTTCCCACTAGCTATCTATTTTACGTTTGGTAGTGTATATATGTCCATGCCACTCTCTCACTTTGTCACAGCTCACCCTTCCCCCTCCCCATATCCTCAAGTCCATGCTCTAGTAGGTCTGTGTCTTTATTCCCGTCTTACAGGCCACTTACAGCCAGTTCAAGTCTCTGTCCAACCTGCAGGGGCGGCAAGCGTCAGGTCCTGGGGGTAAGGCTGGCTGGCAAACAGGGGACCGGTCAGGAGCAGCGAGGGCCCAGGGTGGAAATGCCAGGACTGTCGGGGGCTTGGCTTATTCCAGCTCTGGTACCCGCGTGTCAGGTGGCTTTGAACAAGTCACCCCCTCTTCCCTGGGCTTTATTTCCCCCAACTGTCAGTGAGGGTCGGGCATAGAAGAATGAATTTCCAACTGGTCCCAGAGCCCTACGGGAGGCGGGGCAGGTGAGCAGCTCCACCAGAGCCTCCACCAGACCAGCCCTGGTTCCATCTGATACATACACTGGGCTCTAGCTTGAGGTTCCTTTTTGTAATTGTTATCATTTTTTAGGGTTTTTTAAAAGTTTAAAGTAAAAACTGCTCTTATATCCAAATATAAGAAAATATCAAGTGAAGGCTGACAGTCTGTCTCCCCGTCCCCCTCCCCAGAGGAAGCCACCGTCTGCCATATCCTGCCCGTCCTCCAGACACAGGCTGGGCATGTATTATAAGCACACATAAGAGTGTGTGGTAAGGCTTAGTGACTTATTCTAAAAGGATTTCATGGTCCCTAAAAGGCATGAAAAGTAGGTGTTCCAAAGGTCTGGGACCCCAGAAGCCCAGAGGGAAACAGCCCCTAGGTTGTAAAACCATCCTCCAAACAGACAGGACTTCGCAAACTGGGGCTCAGCAAGTGTGGCATTTCCCAGAGTGGCATTCCCCAATAAACACGCTGCAGCAGAAGGGGTCTGTGGCCAAATGAGTCTGGGAAGCGCTGAGTTTAATGTTTTCTTCTCTGTGGACTTCTTGCTATGAAGGTGCTGGGCACACTGGGAACCTCCAAGGAGTGGGGCCTGCAGCAGTTTTTCCCCTACTTACCTGACGTCATCATTTTTTTTTTTTTCTGAGGAACAGCTTGTGGGACAAGAGTTGCAAAGAGCACTCTTTGTGCACTCAGGGGTTCACGGCCTCCCAACCAGGGGTCTAGATCCCAGCCGAGTCAGCCATCTGGTACCCAGCCTCCCCAAAGGGGCTCCAACCTCTTTAGATTTAGCCCAGAACCCAGCCAGCCTTCTGAGACCACTTCAAAGCAAAGTGACCTACAGTCTCCACCCTGGATCTAGTCTCAATCAAAGCTGACCCTTCCCTACCCACTGACCTACTCCATCCATCCTCAAAGCCAAGGCTAAGCCAGAACTAGACTTACAGAGAGTGGGAACACAGACACCCCGTGAGGACTCAAGACTGCAAGAGAAATATGTTTGGGATCCCTAAGGCACTAATTTTTAATATTTTTATTAATTGTCCCAATTTCAGGGTTTCCTAATATTTTATTTTACATCATGACACAAATAGAGGATTATGTGTGTGGCACACAGCAAAAGAAAAAGACTGCTCATGATCAAAGATAACCAGCCTGGGGCTCCAACCACCCAGCTGCGCCCCCCAGAGCAGAGGGAGGGTATAATTATAACCCATTCATGGCTCAGGGCAGTAGCATTTGGTATTGGGCTTCTTCGTGCCTGTATTGTACATTATTCTCTGATATTTTAGTTAGAAAAACACAGCCATTGTAGGGGAAGAAGAAGGAGAAGAAGGAAGAGGAGGCAGGGAAGAAGTAGAGGAAGAAGAAGAAAGGAAGAAACCAACATTTTCTGTACTAAGTACAGATTTTTCATATCTTATTTCCTATGATCTGCACCATTAGCCTATGGACTATTATTTCATTTTACAGATGAAAAAAACTAAGCTTTGAACACTTGAGTGATTGGCCCAAGGTCACCCAATAAGAGTCAGAGCTAGGCCTTGTCTAACACCCAAACTTGATAACCTCCCTGAGGTAAAAGGGGGCAGGTGGGCTGGAATTGTCTGGAACTCCCCTGGTCCCTCGCACACACACTGACCAGCACGTGAGCAGGTGTTCGGGAGGGGACAGGGGCCAGCAGACTCACTTGTATCTCCAGGGGGCAATGGACCGGCTGTTGAGGGGCCTGTCTTCACTGGCCTTGCAGGATTCCGGGTGGTGGGCAAGGCTGGTGGTCTCTGGGGGAGGCATGAGCACAGTGTTGCACTTCAGCCACTCCTCAGTGGGGTTCTGTCCTTTGCTGGGGCAGCAGCTGGGCCAGTGGGTACAGCCCTTCTGGGGCCGCAAATGGAGGGTGTGGGTTCCCAAGACCATTGCCAAAAATGCAACCATCTGTAGGAAAAGGCCAGTGAGAAAACTGCTTCCACTTAGTCCGGGTGCCCCCTCCCCCAGCTGTTCCCTGAGCTCCTGGATTCATGCCACATCTGGTCCCCAGCCCCAAACCTGAGAGCTTCCTCCACCCTAGCCACATCTCTGCTCCTGCCCTGCTCAGCATGTCCCAGCCAGGCCCCTGCGCACTCACTTGGTACATGCCAGATGCTGCTCGCCCAGCCTGGGTGCCGCGCTGGCTGACAGCAGGGCCTTGTGGAAGCAGGTTGACTGGAGCAGTTTAGGAGTCCTGGTTTTATCTGCAGCAAACCTGTTTTGTTTATTCAAATTTTTTTCCACTACCTTTTGGAGTGTGTGACCTGAGATTAAAAAACAAAACAAGGGCTTCCCTGGTGGCGCAGTGGTTGAGAGTCCGCCTGCTGATGCAGGGGACATGGGTTCGTGCCCTGGTCTGGGACGATCCCACATGCCATGGAGTGGCTGGGCCCGTGAGCCATGGCCGCTGAGCCTGCGCATCTGGAGCCTGTGCTCCGCAACAGGAGAGGCCACAACAGTGAGAGGCCCGCATACCACAAAAAAAAAAAAAAAAAAAACCCGAAAACCCCAAAAAACTTGCAAGTGTTTTCAAAAGCTGATTTAAATGCTAGACTCACAGAAGTTGTGATTAACATCATTGTAAGCCCGATAACCTATTGGGTAAACTTTGTTCTTTATGCTTTTCCCGGCATGGGTCAAAGCAATAGTACCCTGCTATTCTATGCCTTTGAGAACAGGCATTATTGGAATTTCCCTGGTTCGCTTGGTACCCAAAATTAGGGAACACCATCCTGGTCTCTCTCCAAGAGGCCTCATTTCTATGATCCCTGCTGCTCCCACCCATGGTCTTGTCTCTTCTCTTCCCTTTCTTCTCAGATGTCCTCCTGATCATCGACCTTAGTGAACATTTCCCTCTATCTCCTTGTTCTCTGACCCCTTCTGTTCTCCGGCCGCTTCCTCATCTTCGATGACTCCAACTTCTATGACCACAATCATCTATGACTTCTCCTCATTGTCCGTTACCCTCTTCCTAACTTCTACCCACCCTCCCTGGGGGCCACCCCGCCCCCCATCCCTGCGCGTTCCTTGACCTACTTCGGGCTAGGGATACAGGCCTAACCCCACAGGCTGCCGGGAAGGCCTGCAGCCATCAGTTTGCCGGCTGGATGTGCAGGGCCTGTTGGAAGAAGCGGTGGGTGACTGTTCCCATCGCATGAATGAGAAGGCAGAGCCAGGAAGAGGATGGGCAAGGTGACAGCCTCATCTAAGAGGCAACAGGAACACCCAGCTCCCAGATCAGCCGGCCCCCACCCCTACTCACTGGGCCTCGGGCACGAGGACCACGGCAGGGGGAGCTGCCACTCTCAGGCCAGGGGGTGAGCCCATTCAGTCTCAGCTCCATGGACCACTGTTGGCCAGGAGGGGGTATGTGTGCCCTGGAAAGGCTCCAACTGGGCCTGGCCCCAAAGACTCAGGTCAGCCAGGGGCCACCCCATCTGGGGGCTCTCTGCCTCCTTCCCTCCCACCTTTTTCTCTTCATCCTTGTCCATCAACCCCCTTCATTCTACACACCCACAACGCCACCCCACCCCACGCCAACACACTCATACCCAGACATTGTCTCTAGAATGATGTTTCCTGATTTGCACGTGTTTTCCCTTAGAAAATACCCCACTGGTAACCAAGGACTCAGGAAATAAACAAAGGGAACCAGGAATAACTTAAATGGCAGAGTGAGAAGGAATCCTTCGAATGCTTTAGGGCAAAGCAGAGGAGTGCTGAGGTGGGGGGGGGGCATTCTGAAGTGGGAGAAGCTGCTCTGGTGAGTTTTCAGGGGCCTGGAAGTAGAGGTGGGGTGAGGGCTTAGGGGAAACAGGTGGTGGCCGAGACAGCAGGGGCACTTAGGAAGAGCACTGAGGCCGGGAATACATCACCCCACTCACACTGGCCCACTTTCTGCCCCCGTGCTCCCAGGCACGCTCTCACTTCCATCCGCCCCTCAGCTCCTGGGCATCGTGTGCCAGGACGGTGCCAAGCCCTGCACAGGCATCAGCTCATTCCACCCTTATAATAAATCTGTGAGATGGAAACTATTGTCTCCATATTAAGATGAAGAACTGAGACCCAAAGAAATTGAGTAACCTTACCTAGGTCACACCGTTAGCAAGAAGCAAGGCTCGCTTCCCACCCCAGCCCTGATCAACTCCAAAGCTAAGCTCCTGGCATGGAGATGCCACACTGCACTGACCCCTGGTTGGTTGCAGATGGAAGGGAAGGCCCCCTGTAAGGGTCTCACCTGACCCTGCCCCAGGCCACAGGGCATTCCTTCCCGCTCAGGCATTCAGCCCTGCTGGCTGGGATCCGCGGCTCCAGCTTCCCCTTCCCCAGCCTTAGGTCTGGCACGTGGACCCCAGGGTGGCTTTTGGTGTTCCTGAGCAACCCCCAACCGCAGAAAAGGCTTTGAGGGGGCCTTCCAGAAGAGCTGGATCCCTTGGGTCTCTCCCAGACCAATCAGAACCTCAGAGGCTGACACGGGCCCGGACCTCTTGATCTTGGCCCCTATCCAGGACAGCGTGCTTGAAAGAGCCGGAAGTGATCCAAGCTACTTGTTTCACTTGTTGATGCCGCGAAGGACCCACGTTGGTTACGTGGGACATTTCCTCCAGGAGAGGCCTTTGGGGTGTCCCCTGCCTCTGTACCAGGACCTTCTCTAAGGAAACCCCTGAAGGGCAGTCTCCCCTGCCTGACCAGGCCTGATGCAGAACTTGCGCTCTGAGCCACGTGTCCCCACTCACCTCTTCCCATTTGCTCAGTCTCCACCCTTATCTCAGGAGCAGCTGTGGGTCTCCGCAGGATGACTCCCTGCCATGAGAAACATGTTCCAGAGGGTTCTCCTGTTGGGGTGACTAAGAATCCCTGAGTCATTTCAGCTTCCAGGGAATCACTAGGGGTGTGGAGAGATGGGGGTGGCAATGGGGAGAATGTAGAGGCAGAAGCAAAGGAAAGTTCACCCAGTACCCAATATCACGGGTGCTTCCCCATGTGTCCTCACCTGCCTGGGCCTGACCTGGCAGCCACGGGGGACCAGCTGAGAGTCCCACCCCCGAGCCTCTGGGAAGAGATCAGCCCCTAGCAGGAAAGAGCAGGGAGGATGTGACAGGAAGCACCCCACCTCGGCCAAGAAAGCTTGCAAAACGCTGCGATGGCTGTCCTGCCCTTCCTCAGAAAGTCACCCGAGTTCTCACCCTTCCCCTGCCTCTGATCAGCTCTTCGCCTAGGGGCCTCTCTTCTCTTGTAGAAATGTGCATGTTTGGTGCGGCTTGGGCGGTGGGCTGGGGGTAACCTGGGTGGCCACAAAAGTGCCAACTAGCCTAGCAGCCCCTGCAACAGTGCTGAAACCAGCGCTCCGCAGGGCCTACTGAAGCTCATCTGCACTCACCTGAGGTGAGGCAGGGGCATTGGTGGTTAAAATGCTGAAATATTACTGTGTCCCGGCTGGCAAATAGATACTGTCCTCAGGGCTGGAGCACGTCCACACTACAACCTCCCTGTGATCCTGCAACTAAAGGGAGACCGCCTGGCCCAGACGGAGGCCTCCAGAACAGGCTCCCATGTCCTGATGGGGATGCCACGATGGTACCGGTTGCTAATTATTTGTAGTATCATCTTTACTTACATGGTGCCTGGAGCCTGCCTTCAAAGAGAACCCAGTCTGGTCTGGGAGACACGCAGAGAATCAGAGTGAACAGGACAAAAAGCCTAGCAACTCCCTCCCCCAGCCCAGGCCTGGTGCCTCCCCCATGGTGGGCCTTTGGCTTACTTAACTCTGTCCTACAGTCATGGCTGGCCTGTTCATTCGCCCATTTGCCAAATATTTATTGAGCACTTATTATATGCCAGGCACCATTCTAAATGCTAGGAATGCAGAGGAGGACAAGCCAGATAAGGTCCCTGCCTCAAGAAGCTTACGTTTTAGAAGGAGACACATGGTAAATAAAGAAACAAGATAATCTCTGATAATAATAAGTGCTATGAAGAAAATGAAAGAGTGTTAAGAAATAGAGAATTACTGGGAGGTGGGGGGTGGGTGGAGGGAGGGGCAACTTAACTTTAAAAAGCCAGGGAAGGCAACTTCCCTGGTGGTCCAGCAGTTAAGACTTCGCCTTCCAATGCAGGAGGTGCAGGTTTGATCCCTGGTCGGAGCTAAGATCCCACATGCCTCGCAGCCAAAAAACCAAAACATAAAACAGAAGCAATATTGTAACAAATTCAATAAAGACTTTAAAAGTTGTCCCCATCAAAAAAATCTTAAAAAAAAAAAAAAAAAGCCAGGGAAGGCCTTTCTGAAGATGTGGAATTTGACAAGATGATGGAAAGAGTTTGGGAAAGAGTGGTCCAGGCAGAGGGAACAGGACATGCAGAGTCCTAGAGGTGAAAGAGCTTGACATGTTTCAGAAACAGAACGGACAGTGTGGGTAGAAAACAAAGGTTAAGGGAAAGGGTGGGATGAAATGAGGTGAAGAGGTGGGCAGGGACCAGCTCACATAGGATCTTAAAGCCTGTGGTGGAACATTTGTTTTTTAATTTATATATATTTTTTATTTTTGGCTGCATTGGGTCTTCGTTGCTGCGTGCAGGCTTTCTCTGGTTGCGGCGAGCAGGGGCTACTTTTTGTTGGGGTGCATGGGCTTCTCATTGCAGTGGCTTCTCTTGTTGCGGAGCACAGGCTCCAGGCGCACGAGCTTCAGTAATTGTGGCGCATGGGCTCAGTAGTTGTGGCTCGTGGGCTCTAGAGCGCAGGTTCAGTAGTTGTGGCACACGGGCTTAGTTGCTCTGCGGCATGTGAGATCTTCCCGGACCAGGGCTCGAACCCACTGGCAGGCAGGTTCTTAACCACTGCACCACCAGGGAAGTCCGGAGCATTTGGATTTTATGCCAGGTTCAGTGGGAAGGTATCAACTGTATTCAAGCATGATATACATGATGTGGGTTTCTTGAAGGCAAGTTCCGTGTCCTTGACATTCTGCTGCCCCACAGAACTGGCATCAGATAACAATAGTAACAGTTGCTTTGAGCCAACATTTACACATCATGGACCAGGCACTGTTCTCAGGCTTCTTCTTTTTTTTTCTTTTTTAATGAATGAATCTTTTTTTAAAAAATTAATTAATTTATTTATTTTTGGCTGCATTGGGTCTTCGTTGCTGCACGTGGGCTTCTACTCTTTGCTGCCGTGTGCTGGCTTCCCATTGCGGTGGCTTCTCTTGTGGAGCACAGGCTCTAAGCGCACGGGCTTCAGTAGTTGTGGCGCACGGGCTTAGTTGCTCCGTGGCATGTGGGATCTTCTCCGACCAGGGCTCGAACCCGTGTCCCCTGCACTGGCAGGCCGATTCTTAACCACTGCGCCACCAGGGAATTCCAGTTCTCAGGATTCTCTCAATCCTCTGTTCCATTATTATCCCATTTGACAGACGAGGAACCAGAGGCTCCCAGAGGTCACATAGCTTGCCAAGGTTGGAGTCGGCTAGTGTCGGAGCCAGGATTAGAATGCAGCCAATCTGGATGCCGTGGGGTCCAAAGAGAGGAGAACTGGAAGAATCCATGAGCACCCGAGAAGTTCTGAGTAGAACAGGTCACGGGGTGGGATGAGGAGGAGATCAGCTGATTGGCCCCGCTGGGAAAGGACAAGAGTCCTGGGAGAGAAGACTGGGACCCAGAAAGCCTGATGGAGGGGTTCCTGCCTTTCTACCCCCTGAGTAGTGGCAAACGCAAGCCCCGAAGCTGAGGGCCCCCCTGCCTGAGGCTGCCGCCCACCTAGGGTCTTAGCCTACCACCCAGCCTGGGTTTTCTCCAACCTAACCTGGAGCCCAGAACTCTCCCTGACCAAGTTAGAATCACCTGAAACCTCAGTTTGCGAAGGAGAGGGCGGAGATGAGGCATAAGGACAGGAAGAAGGTTCCTCCTGCCCTCAACAAAGAAGCACTTTGAACTTTCATGAAGGTACAAGCTGGGGGCGCAGGGGGAGTTGTGGGGAGCCAAGGTGAAGAGGAAAGGCCATTGTGCTACGCACTTTACGTATATTTACTCCTCACCAAAGCCACTGTTCCAGATGAGGAACTGAACTTCAGAGATGTTCCAGAGCTTGACCAAGGTCACAGAGCTGACAAACCAGGATTCACTCCCGAGTCTGACCGGCTCCATTTCCTGCCTGGGCAATCCAGAAGCACAGACTTGTGTTCTGCAGGTATGCACTCTAACCCCCTCACCTAGTTCCAGGCACTAGCTAGGCGCTCAGCTACAATGAGGGCAGTGAGGCTCACTGCCCTCCTCCCAAACCACCATTTTGCCGGGTCCCAGCACTTCCTTCCTGCTTAGTCTTTTCCGGCCTCCATCTGTTTCCCCTGTGCCAATCAGGGCACTCATCTCTGGAACAGCGTTTCCTGCCCACCTCCATCTTGAGCCCCAATTTGTCTTGGCGGTCCCCTGGGCAGAGATCATATACCAAGTCACTCCCCAGAAGCTGAATATCTGTGTTCCAGGCAGCCAGCACCACCACCACCCCCCCCACCAGGGCTGGGGTCTGGGAGAAGTTGGACCAGGCTGGAACTGGAATGGGGGAGCTCTCCCTTGAGATGCATCTGGAAATGTTGAAGTTCCTCTCCCATCCTAAAGGAGTCTGAGTTTGTTCACAGGTGCCCAAGCAACAGGGAGAGGAAGGAGCTGGGTCAGGTGCTTCCCCCTCCCCTGCTGGCAAATGCCTGGAAGAGTGGGCCTGTGGAATGCGAAGGTGGAGGGGGATGGGAGGGGAGGGGGGAGCCTCTCTGTATCCCCGGCCTCAGGTTCACAAAGGGCCTTAAATTAGACTTCTGATGTTATCTCCAAATGACGCTATACATACATAGAGCCGTTGTCTATGTGTTTGAAGTGTTAATGTGTTAAATGTAAATATTGAAAACATGCTACAGTTTTTCAATCCAGTTTGGCATCTAACTTTTTAAATTCCAGGAACCTCAAAAACGGAAGAAGGAAGGCTTCTCTGGAGCCTCTGAGAGGCCTCGATGTGTTCTTTCCCAAAGGACGAACGCGGGGTGGGCGGGGAGGGGGCGGGCAACTGGAGGGAGGCAGCGCACGCGAAGGAGCAGTAACAGGGCAGGAGAGGTGCGGGGGACCCGAGCCGCGTCCTTCCAGCCGAAGCTTGGGGGCAATCCCATTTCCTCTGAAAGAGTCCTGCCCTTTTGTGCCCGAAGTCCCCACTTGTGCTCCTCAAGAGCGAGCCAGAGTGAGGCAGCGGACAGGTCTAGACTGGCAGAGAAGCATTAAGAGGCGGCACAACCGGCCTGCCCGCGGCTCCGGGACCAGATGCTCAGGCATCACGTTTTCTCGCCAGGGCTAGAATCCGTGTCCAGCCCCAGACCCCTGCGGAGGCCCTGCCAAGGGAGTAGACAGGCTCCGCGGAGGACCCCAGAAAGGCGGAAGGAGCGTGCTCCCTCCCAAGGGAAAGACAGATGTGGGGCTAATGAAAGGGATGCAGAGAGGCGCGGGGCTGGCGGGGGAGATCGGGGGCGTGACGGGGAGAGGAAAGCTCCCGGGAGGGAGCGAACCAGACCACCTGGAGGTTCGCCGCGACGCCGGGCTGCAGCCGACGAGGAAGACGAGCCGGGAGGGGGCGTGCAATTTGGCCCGAGGGTCCTGAGCTGAAACTCAACACCCGCCTTTGGAGGGATCGTCCTTCTTTCTCCTCCTCCCCTTCCCTTCCCCTCCCTTTTCCCCTCCCTCCTTTCTCTTAATCCCCGGGACTGAGCCCCGCGCCGGAGCGGAGAGGGCCCGAGGGGAGGAGAAAGGAGCTGCACAGAAAGGGGGCTGGGAGCC
>NW_020173974.1:112662-112854 GCF_003031525.2 Neophocaena asiaeorientalis asiaeorientalis | reverse complement strand
CTCCTCCTTCGCCTTCTCTTTGCTCCTTCTTTTGCTTTGTGGCCTTTCTCTCGGTTGCCAGAGACACCCGGGCTGCCCCGAGCCCTGGGGCGCGCGGAGAGGGCCCGCCAAGGGTGCGTGTAAGCGGGACGGCGGAGCCAGCGCCGAGGGCCGGGGGCCGGGGGCCGAGGGTGGGAGCGGGAGCGCCGGCGT
>NW_020173974.1:57585-112552 GCF_003031525.2 Neophocaena asiaeorientalis asiaeorientalis | reverse complement strand
AGGGTGGGAGCGGGAGGGCCGGGGTCGAGGGCTGGAGGGGGGCGTGTGGGGAACGCCGTCCCACCCCTTCCAGCCGGGTCCGCGTGCGGGTAGCGAGGCGTCGTCGCGGCGCCCCCAGACCCCCAGGCGCGCTGCGAGCTAGTGTGCGTGTTTGGGAACCCGCTTCCTCGCCGGGGCTGCGAGAGTCTGGGCAGAAGGCAACCACTCGCGCCGCCCAGCCCAGCCGCCGCGCTCTCCGAGACATTCGGCGCCAGCCTGGCCTCGGTTCGCCAAGTCGGGCGAGTTTGAAGAGGGACGAACGTCTCCGTTTTCACTGCCCCCCCCCACCCCTCCCTCGCAGCGGGGCTGCCGCAGAGCCCCCGACGCCCCTCAGCCTCGGGAGCACCGCTCTCCGGCGCGGCAGCCGGGTGGGGAGGCTTGGCCCCTAAACTCACTCGTCCAGCCCGACCGCCCCGGCGGCTTCTCCCTGCCCTCGGGGCCGTCCTGAGCGGCCCGGAGAGGCGTCGAGCGCAGCCCCAGCTCCCGCCTCCTCGCCCGCCCTGGCACTGGAAGGGAGCTTTGGGCCCGTGCGGATCCGGGGTGCCCCCTCGGCCTAGGACAGGCAGCTCCGGGGGCCTGGTCCACCCGGCAGCCCCCGGGAGGCCGCGGGGACGGGGCAGAGCGCGCGCCCTTGGATGAGGTCCCGCAGCGACGCCCCGGCCCGCCCCGCTCCTCCTCCTGCCCGGCCAAGCTGCCTCCCATTTGGGGAGTTTCGTGGGTTTTCTTTCTCCTCCTCCAACCTCTGCGGAGGCCACGACTCAGGCGCCGCAGCAGGGGGCCGCCTCCATGGTGCGGGGCAGCCGCTGCTGAAGTCAGCGAAACGAGCCTGGCCTGGAGCTGGCCGCGCGGAAGGCCAAGGCCATGGCCATAGCCACGTCGGTGAGTCCACCAGAGAGAGGAGGCTGCCGGGCAGAGACGTCCACAGCCTGTCCTGCACTGCTGTCACTTTTATTTCTGCCTTCTCTTTGTCTCACTCCTTGGTCCCTTGCTTCTTTGGGAGACTGTGTCCCCCTTCTGGCACTTTTGTTTCCCTTTCCCCCTCTCACTCCTCATCCCTAGCTCCTACTGGATCTGGCCTCCCCCTTCTCTCCTCCCGCTCCCCATTCTCCCCTTTTTCTTTCCAGAGGCTGCTCCTGGAAGGAGGGGAGGGGGCAAGCCTGAGTCCTATCTGCTCCTTTATGGGCGGGAACAGATGGCCACTGGATGTTGGCAGGGGCTTGTGATTGGGAGGCTAGTAAAAGGTTGGGAGGGGGCTGAAAGAACAGAGGTGGCTTCAGGGAAATAGGAGAGGGCGAAGGGCCCAAGGGGGCCCTTCTCTAGAGGAGGGATGGCAGAAAGGTGGGAAATAAAGTAAAAGAGGGAGATCGGGCAGGGAGCAAGAGAAAATAGAGGGAGGAGGGGAGGTGATGTCAGCCAGCCTCTGGCCACTTTCCTAGGACTGGGGACAAAGGGAGGAGACAGCTGGCATGATGGGCCAGTGGGGAGGAGGCCTCCCAATGAGCGTGTAGCCCACGGCCACCCCCCTTTAAGACAGCCACTCCCTCACAAGTCAGCTGGGCCCCTGAGGAGGGGGTAGAGCTGGGGTGGCCACACCCATCATCAATCAGTCTATCAGGGACTCTGGCCTGGGTTCCCGCAATTGCAAGGCCCAGAGGTTTGGTCCCATTGGACAGAATTCAAACCTGACACAGGGAGGAACTCTTCACAGCCCCGCCCCTGCTTTCTGTCTTCTACTGCCTGTAGTCTGAATCCAAGCAACTCTGTCCCCTTTCCACCCTTCCCTAGGCCTTAGGATTCCCAGGGAAAGCGAGGCTGCCACCTGCTTTCTGGCCCCTTCTGAACGGGCACCCTGCGGAAGGAGGATTGTGAGGCTGGGAAGAGAAGCATGGCTTCTGACGTCCTCCCACACCCCCCGAGGATGAGTTAGATTTTCATTCCTTCTCAGACCAAACTCCTCTTAGCTCCTCAATCTGTATGATGGTGAGCAGACCCTAGTTCGGAGCCAGAAGAGGGGGAGGTCCTGAACCTAGTGGGGTACTCTGACATAAAGATGCCTTCTCAGGAGCCAGCTGGTCAGCTGGTCAACTTTGTAGTCCCAGGAGGTAGATCTTTCTTCTGCCTGGGGGAGCGAGGGGTGTTGGTATTTATGCTTATGAAGCTCACAGGATCCTAATAACAGCTAATATTTATTGAGTATTTACTGGCCCTAAGCTGGCCCTGAGCTTTGTCTGGGTTTGTCCTGGTTCTTTGATGCATTATCTCGCCCACTCCTCACAACAGCCCTGTGAGGCTGGTACTGTTATTATCTGAAAGTGGATATTCAGCTGTGGATATGGAATTCTATAAAGGAGGAAACGGAAGCTTGGAGAGGCTAAACAAACTGCCTAAAGTCACCCAGCTCGAAAGTGGCAGAGCCAGGACTCAAACTCAGGTCTGTCTGCCTCAGAAACCGTGCTTTTAACCCCCTGGCTAGATCCAAAACGCCAATTTCTAATTTACAGTTAGAAAGGAAAAGGCCAGGCTAACCAGGAATTTGTGTCATCTGGCTAGCGTATTGGCTTTCTGTGGGACAACATCTTTTAGAAGCCAAAATATAATCAGAAGAGGGTTTGATCATTTGGAATCAGGCAAGAGAAGTCAGCTTATTGTTAAAATCACCCAGCCATAAAGGGCTGGACTACCTCTCCACCTGAGGGAAACACCGGCCACGGGGAACATGCACTCATGCTGGCTGAGCCAGACACCCTTCCCCCAGGGCCTGGTGGCCAAATGCAGCCTGCAAGAGATCTTGAGCTTGAGATGTTTCACTGAGTTAGCCAGCCCACGTGGATTACCTGTTCAGTAATGCCTAACTACCTGCTTTCTACCACTGCCTGGGATCCTGCCAGCAGGCTCGGGTCACTTAGGAAACATAACTGAAGCGGAATATATTTTGACATTGTGAGTGGCTTAAGCTTGATTCTACCAAATAACTTGGTGGAACCAGAGCCCAGTGAAGAGAGACTAGCAAAGGAAACTTGGGCATCATGAAGACTTCCTATGAACTTGAGTCATGTTTGAGCCATGGGTCCTCTTTTTGTTTTGTTTTTTAGGTCTTTTTGTTGTTGTTATCTTTTTATTTTATTTTTTAATTTTTATTATTTAATTCTGTTTTGTTTTGTTTTTTTTGCAGTACGCGGGCCCCTCACTGTTGTGGCCTCTCCCGTTGCGGAGCACAGGCTCCGGACGCGCAGGCTCAGCGGCCATGGCTCACGGGCACAGCCGCTCCGCAGCATGTGGGGTCTTCCCGGACCGGGGCACAAACCCATGTCCCCTGCATCGGCAGGCGGACTCTCAACCACTGTGCCACCAGGGAAGCCCTATTTAATTCTGTTTTATTTTTGGCCGTCTTGGGTCTTCGTTGCTGCGCACAGGCTTTCTCTAGTTGCGGCGAACGGGGACTACTTTTGGTTGTGGTAAGCGGGCTTCTTATTACAGTGGCTTCTCTTGTTGCGGAGCGTGGGCTCTAGGCGTGTGGGCTTCAGTAGTTGCAGCACGCAGTAGTTGTGGCCCACGGGCTTAGTTGCTCCGCGTCATGTGGGATCTTCGTGGACCAGGGCTCACACCCGTGTCCCCTGCATTAGCAGGTGGATTCTTAACTACTGCGCCACCAGGGAAGTCCCTTTTTTTTTTTTTTAATTGAAGTATAGTTGATTTACAATGTTGTGTTACTGCTGTACGGCAAAGTGATTCAGTTATACATATATATGTACATCCTTTTTTATATTCTTTTCCACTATGGTTTATCATAGGATATTGAATATAGTTCTCTGTGCTATACCGTAGGACACTGTTGTTTATCCCTTCT
Source organism: Neophocaena asiaeorientalis asiaeorientalis (assembly GCF_003031525.2). Lineage (NCBI taxonomy): Eukaryota > Metazoa > Chordata > Mammalia > Artiodactyla > Phocoenidae > Neophocaena > Neophocaena asiaeorientalis. Next base: position 108,666 of record NW_020173974.1, on the reverse strand, counting down.
ATATATAATAGCTCACATCTGCTAACCCCAACCTCCCACTCCATCCCTCCCCCAGTCCCCTCCCCCTTGGCAACCACCAGTATGTTCTCTATGTCCATGATTCTGTTTCTGTTTCATAGATAGGTTCATTTGTGCCATACTTTAGATTCCACATATAAGTGATATCATATGGCGTTTGTCTTTCTCTTTCTGACTTACTTCACTTAGTATGATAATCTCTAGTTGCATCCACGTTGGTGTAAATGGCATTATTTCATTCTTTTTTATGGGTGAGTAATATTCCATTGTATACATGTACCACATCTTCTTTATCCATTCATCTGTCAACGGACATTTATGTTGTTTTCATGTCTTGGCTGTCGTGAATAGTGCTGCTGTGAACTTAGGGGTGTGTGTTTCTTTCTGAATTATAGTTTTGTCCGGATATATGTCATGGGCCCTCTTGACTTAACTACTGTTACTTATATAAGAAGAAAAAAGTGGATGCTTGTTTTTTGGGGGGGGTGCGCTGCACAGCTTGTGGGATCTCAGTTCTGTGACCAGGGATTGAACCTGGGCCATGGCAGTGAAAGCCTGGAATCCTAACCACTAGGCCACCAGGGAACTCCCAAAAAGTAGATCCTTATGCTTATGGTTGTGAAGAGGCAGCAGAGGAGTGAGTGAGAGGTTCTGGAATCCCACAGCCTGGAGTTCAAATCATGCTGCACCAGCTGTATGTCGTTGGGCAAAGTACCAACCTCTCTGTTCCAATTTCCTTTCCAAATGGGGATAATGATGGCTCCTCCCTCATCAGGTTGTTGTGAGGATTAAATGAGATGAGATGATTAGTGCAAACACTCGCTCAGTGTCTGGCTATATAATTTGCACTTGATGTCTGTGGCTTACCTGAGCCTGTAGCTCTCAAAGGAAAAAGCTTAGATGTCCCCACCAGACAGGACTGGAAACAGGCTGATAAATGTTTGCTCTTGGTTGGTCCACCAGCCCCCTTGCATACACACACACACACACACACACACACACACACACACACACACAAACACACACGAGCGTATACACTTTTCTCCATGATAACCTCAGCCTCTGCTGGTAGAGCCTTACTTGCTCAGACTGAGAACAAAACAATTGCTTTGGTTTCTGTTTTCTTCCTATTATGTCGAGGCTGTGTCTGGGCTGGGCTTCTGCCACTCCTTCTCAGAATACGGGGTCTCTGGAGCTGCTTAATCTAACCTGCTTATAGGGGATGCTGACTGGGAAACAGGGAAGGTAAAGGAGATCCTATGGGAGACCTTTTCAGGACTTCCTCATGTAATTCATTCAACATATGTTCATGGAGGACTGATTCCAGGTTAGGCCTATTGCAGAGGCTAGGAATATAGAAATCCCTTTTCTCACAGGGCTGACAGTACAAGGGAAGAAATTGATTTTTTAAAGTAAATAGACAAATAGTATAAAGTACTGTGAAGGAAACAATGGGTGGAGACAGACACAGAATGGGGTGGGGAGAAGAGTGAGAAGAAGACATTTAAGAAGAACTGAAGGATGAAAAAGGGCCAGTCAAATGAATAGTCAGGGGACAGGTAAAGGGACTGCAAAGGCCCTGAGGTGGGAAAGAGCTTATCTAGATCAAGGAATAGAGAGGGAGAATGCAAGGGATGAAGCTGGAGACAGGCAGGGCTGAGTCAGGAGGTCAGATTTTTAGCCTGAGGGAAGTGGGGAGCTCTATGTTTTGAGCAGGGGGTGACGTGACCTGATATGTGTGTGAAGAGCCCTCTCCCTACTCCCACCTCACCCATCAGGCCCAGCTGGCCCGGGCACTGTACGACAACACCGCCGAGTCCCCCCAGGAACTGTCCTTCCGCCGAGGGGACGTTCTACGGGTGCTGCAGAGGGAAGGCGCTGGTGGGCTGGACGGCTGGTGCCTCTGCTCCCTGCACGGCCAGCAGGGCATTGTGCCTGCCAACAGAGTGAAGCTCCTTCCCAATGGCCCGGCACCCAAGCCTGGCCTCTCCCAGGTGCCGCCAGCCCAGCCAGGCTCACCACATCCAGCCCCAGAGCACGGCAATGAGGACCAGGAGGTGAGAGCAGGAGCCCCCCAAAACCCCAAGCCAGGACATTCCCGTCCGCCGGTGCCTGCACGTGGAGGAGGGAGAGCCCTGAGACGGCAGCTCTGCAACGACTCTGCTGTACTAATCCTGGTGGCCAACCCTTTCTGGGCTCTTTCCCCACCGGTACAGGGAGGGGGTTGGAAGATGTCTAAGCTCCTCCCGGGCACACATTATCTGATCCCCTGGTCCCCACACCACCTGACCCACCCGCCTGTGTTGATCCCCCAGGTGTATGTGGTGCCACCCCCAGCTCGGCCCTGTCCTACCTCGGGACCTCTGGCTGCACCCTGTCCGCCCTCCCCTGATCCCATCTACAAGGTCCCCAGAGGCAGTGGGACCCAACAGGCTGCCTCTGGAGATGCCCTGGAGGTGAGGGCTAGAGGTTTGTGTGTATGTTGGGCAGGGAACAGACGGCTCTCAGGGCTAGGGGTTAGCAGAACGGGGTCCCACTGCTGAGACTGAGAGTAACCAGCTGCTTCCTCTCCAGGTCTATGACGTACCCCCCACTGCCCTCCGAGTTCCCTCCAATGGCCCCTATGACTCCCCGGCCTCCTTCTCCCGCCCTCTGGCCTGGGTTGTCCCCCAGTCCCTTGGAGAAGATGAAGCTCCCTATGACGTGCCTCTGGCCCCGAAGCCACAGTCAGACCTGGAGCCAGATCTGGACTGGGAGGGGGGCCGAGAGCCAGGGCCCCCCCTCTACGCTGCCCCCTCCAACCTAAAACGAGCATCCGCCCTGCTCAATCTGTATGAAGCACCGGAGGAACTGCTGGCAGACGGGGAAAGCGGGGGCACTGACGAGGGCATCTACGACGTCCCCCTGCTGGGGCCGGAGACATCCCCTTCTCCAGAGCCCCTGGCAGCCTCGGCTTCCAATGACCTGGACGCCCTGGCCCTGCTTCTGGCCAGAAGCCCCCCACCCGCACACAGGCCCCGCTTGCCCTCAGCTGAGAGCCTGTCCCGCCGCCCTCTGCCGGCCCTGCCTGTCCCGGAGGCCCCCAGCCCTTCCCCGGCTCCCTCTCCTGCTCCAGGCCGGAAGGGCAGCATCCAGGACCGGCCTCTGCCCCCACCCCCACCCCGCCTGCCGGGCTACGGGGGCCCCAAGGTCGAGGGGGATCCAGAGATCGGGGAGGTGGAGGACCATCAAGAAGGACACCACAATGAGTATGAGGGCATCCCGATGGCCGAGGAGTATGACTACGTCCACCTGAAGGTGAGCTCGCCTCCAGCCAGCCCCACCAGAAATGGCTCCAGGAGAGCCAGCAAGGAGGGCTAAGGCCCCAGATGCAGACCCCCGCTTCCTCCCTTCCCTTCTTCCGCATCCATGGCCCTGTACCCTATGGCCTGGGCCCCAGTACTTGGCCACATCACTTGTATCGGTGCCACATTCCTCCCCCTAAACCCAGCCTGGGGTCTCTGAGACCTCTGACCTGCCACCAGAGCTCTCCCGGACCTAGAGTCAAAGGGTTGCAGATCTGATGGCAGGAGAGACCTTCGGGAGGACGTGGGAGTGGGGAGGTGCAGGAAGACCACGGAGGCTAGACCCCAGCCTGCTCCCCCACCCCTGCACTGAGACCCTCTCCCCCACTGCAGGGCATGGATAAAGCTCAGGGAGCCAGGCCCCAGGATAAGGCCTCCCCAGGGGATCCTGAACTGCTGGAGAGGGGGCCACCAGAGCAGCAGGTAACCCCATGGGGGTGGTGCTAGAGAAGGGGCACTAGGGGCGGGGAGGAGCAGGAACTTGGAGGAAGGGCTGTTCTCAACTTGAGCATCAAGGGAAATCGATTTAGGATGGGAGCAAGAGTTCAGTGAAACGGGACAGTTGGAGTAGAGAGGAGTTAGAATTCAGGAAGGAGCTGGAACTTAGAAAAGGATATCAGGGGGCTTCCCTGGTGGCGCAGTGGTTGAGAGTCCGCCTCAGAGAAGTCCCTTTTTTTTTTTTTTAATTGAAGTATAGTTGATTTACAATGTTGTGTTACTGCTGTACGGCAAAGTGATTCAGTTATACATATATATGTACATCCTTTTTTATATTCTTTTCCACTATGGTTTATCATAGGATATTGAATATAGTTCTCTGTGCTATACCGTAGGACACTGTTGTTTATCCCTTCTATATATAATAGCTCACATCTGCTAACCCCAACCTCCCACTCCATCCCTCCCCCAGTCCCCTCCCCCTTGGCAACCACCAGTATGTTCTCTATGTCCATGATTCTGTTTCTGTTTCATAGATAGGTTCATTTGTGCCATACTTTAGATTCCACATATAAGTGATATCATATGGCGTTTGTCTTTCTCTTTCTGACTTACTTCACTTAGTATGATAATCTCTAGTTGCATCCACGTTGGTGTAAATGGCATTATTTCATTCTTTTTTATGGGTGAGTAATATTCCATTGTATACATGTACCACATCTTCTTTATCCATTCATCTGTCAACGGACATTTATGTTGTTTTCATGTCTTGGCTGTCGTGAATAGTGCTGCTGTGAACTTAGGGGTGTGTGTTTCTTTCTGAATTATAGTTTTGTCCGGATATATGTCATGGGCCCTCTTGACTTAACTACTGTTACTTATATAAGAAGAAAAAAGTGGATGCTTGTTTTTTGGGGGGGGTGCGCTGCACAGCTTGTGGGATCTCAGTTCTGTGACCAGGGATTGAACCTGGGCCATGGCAGTGAAAGCCTGGAATCCTAACCACTAGGCCACCAGGGAACTCCCAAAAAGTAGATCCTTATGCTTATGGTTGTGAAGAGGCAGCAGAGGAGTGAGTGAGAGGTTCTGGAATCCCACAGCCTGGAGTTCAAATCATGCTGCACCAGCTGTATGTCGTTGGGCAAAGTACCAACCTCTCTGTTCCAATTTCCTTTCCAAATGGGGATAATGATGGCTCCTCCCTCATCAGGTTGTTGTGAGGATTAAATGAGATGAGATGATTAGTGCAAACACTCGCTCAGTGTCTGGCTATATAATTTGCACTTGATGTCTGTGGCTTACCTGAGCCTGTAGCTCTCAAAGGAAAAAGCTTAGATGTCCCCACCAGACAGGACTGGAAACAGGCTGATAAATGTTTGCTCTTGGTTGGTCCACCAGCCCCCTTGCATACACACACACACACACACACACACACACACACACACACACACACAAACACACACGAGCGTATACACTTTTCTCCATGATAACCTCAGCCTCTGCTGGTAGAGCCTTACTTGCTCAGACTGAGAACAAAACAATTGCTTTGGTTTCTGTTTTCTTCCTATTATGTCGAGGCTGTGTCTGGGCTGGGCTTCTGCCACTCCTTCTCAGAATACGGGGTCTCTGGAGCTGCTTAATCTAACCTGCTTATAGGGGATGCTGACTGGGAAACAGGGAAGGTAAAGGAGATCCTATGGGAGACCTTTTCAGGACTTCCTCATGTAATTCATTCAACATATGTTCATGGAGGACTGATTCCAGGTTAGGCCTATTGCAGAGGCTAGGAATATAGAAATCCCTTTTCTCACAGGGCTGACAGTACAAGGGAAGAAATTGATTTTTTAAAGTAAATAGACAAATAGTATAAAGTACTGTGAAGGAAACAATGGGTGGAGACAGACACAGAATGGGGTGGGGAGAAGAGTGAGAAGAAGACATTTAAGAAGAACTGAAGGATGAAAAAGGGCCAGTCAAATGAATAGTCAGGGGACAGGTAAAGGGACTGCAAAGGCCCTGAGGTGGGAAAGAGCTTATCTAGATCAAGGAATAGAGAGGGAGAATGCAAGGGATGAAGCTGGAGACAGGCAGGGCTGAGTCAGGAGGTCAGATTTTTAGCCTGAGGGAAGTGGGGAGCTCTATGTTTTGAGCAGGGGGTGACGTGACCTGATATGTGTGTGAAGAGCCCTCTCCCTACTCCCACCTCACCCATCAGGCCCAGCTGGCCCGGGCACTGTACGACAACACCGCCGAGTCCCCCCAGGAACTGTCCTTCCGCCGAGGGGACGTTCTACGGGTGCTGCAGAGGGAAGGCGCTGGTGGGCTGGACGGCTGGTGCCTCTGCTCCCTGCACGGCCAGCAGGGCATTGTGCCTGCCAACAGAGTGAAGCTCCTTCCCAATGGCCCGGCACCCAAGCCTGGCCTCTCCCAGGTGCCGCCAGCCCAGCCAGGCTCACCACATCCAGCCCCAGAGCACGGCAATGAGGACCAGGAGGTGAGAGCAGGAGCCCCCCAAAACCCCAAGCCAGGACATTCCCGTCCGCCGGTGCCTGCACGTGGAGGAGGGAGAGCCCTGAGACGGCAGCTCTGCAACGACTCTGCTGTACTAATCCTGGTGGCCAACCCTTTCTGGGCTCTTTCCCCACCGGTACAGGGAGGGGGTTGGAAGATGTCTAAGCTCCTCCCGGGCACACATTATCTGATCCCCTGGTCCCCACACCACCTGACCCACCCGCCTGTGTTGATCCCCCAGGTGTATGTGGTGCCACCCCCAGCTCGGCCCTGTCCTACCTCGGGACCTCTGGCTGCACCCTGTCCGCCCTCCCCTGATCCCATCTACAAGGTCCCCAGAGGCAGTGGGACCCAACAGGCTGCCTCTGGAGATGCCCTGGAGGTGAGGGCTAGAGGTTTGTGTGTATGTTGGGCAGGGAACAGACGGCTCTCAGGGCTAGGGGTTAGCAGAACGGGGTCCCACTGCTGAGACTGAGAGTAACCAGCTGCTTCCTCTCCAGGTCTATGACGTACCCCCCACTGCCCTCCGAGTTCCCTCCAATGGCCCCTATGACTCCCCGGCCTCCTTCTCCCGCCCTCTGGCCTGGGTTGTCCCCCAGTCCCTTGGAGAAGATGAAGCTCCCTATGACGTGCCTCTGGCCCCGAAGCCACAGTCAGACCTGGAGCCAGATCTGGACTGGGAGGGGGGCCGAGAGCCAGGGCCCCCCGTCTACGCTGCCCCCTCCAACCTGAAACGAGCATCCGCCCTGCTCAATCTGTATGAAGCACCGGAGGAACTGCTGGCAGACGGGGAAAGCGGGGGCACTGACGAGGGCATCTACGACGTCCCCCTGCTGGGGCCGGAGACATCCCCTTCTCCAGAGCCCCTGGCAGCCTCGGCTTCCAATGACCTGGACGCCCTGGCCCTGCTTCTGGCCAGAAGCCCCCCACCCGCACACAGGCCCCGCTTGCCCTCAGCTGAGAGCCTGTCCCGCCGCCCTCTGCCGGCCCTGCCTGTCCCGGAGGCCCCCAGCCCTTCCCCGGCTCCCTCTCCTGCTCCAGGCCGGAAGGGCAGCATCCAGGACCGGCCTCTGCCCCCACCCCCACCCCGCCTGCCGGGCTACGGGGGCCCCAAGGTCGAGGGGGATCCAGAGATCGGGGAGGTGGAGGACCATCAAGAAGGACACCACAATGAGTATGAGGGCATCCCGATGGCCGAGGAGTATGACTACGTCCACCTGAAGGTGAGCTCGCCTCCAGCCAGCCCCACCAGAAATGGCTCCAGGAGAGCCAGCAAGGAGGGCTAAGGCCCCAGATGCAGACCCCCGCTTCCTCCCTTCCCTTCTTCCGCATCCATGGCCCTGTACCCTATGGCCTGGGCCCCAGTACTTGGCCACATCACTTGTATCGGTGCCACATTCCTCCCCCTAAACCCAGCCTGGGGTCTCTGAGACCTCTGACCTGCCACCAGAGCTCTCCCGGACCTAGAGTCAAAGGGTTGCAGATCTGATGGCAGGAGAGACCTTCGGGAGGACGTGGGAGTGGGGAGGTGCAGGAAGACCACGGAGGCTAGACCCCAGCCTGCTCCCCCACCCCTGCACTGAGACCCTCTCCCCCACTGCAGGGCATGGATAAAGCTCAGGGAGCCAGGCCCCAGGATAAGGCCTCCCCAGGGGATCCTGAACTGCTGGAGAGGGGGCCACCAGAGCAGCAGGTAACCCCATGGGGGTGGTGCTAGAGAAGGGGCACTAGGGGCGGGGAGGAGCAGGAACTTGGAGGAAGGGCTGTTCTCAACTTGAGCATCAAGGGAAATCGATTTAGGATGGGAGCAAGAGTTCAGTGAAACGGGACAGTTGGAGTAGAGAGGAGTTAGAATTCAGGAAGGAGCTGGAACTTAGAAAAGGATATCAGGGGGCTTCCCTGGTGGCGCAGTGGTTGAGAGTCCGCCTGCCGATGCAGGGGACACGGGTTCGTGCCCCGGTCCGGGAAGATCCCACATGCCGCGGAGCGGCTGTGCCCATGAGCCATGGCCGCTGAGCCTGCGCGTCCGGAGCCTGTGCTCCGCAACGGGAGAGGCCACAACAGTGAGAGGCCCGCGTACCACAAAAAAAAAAAAAGATATCAGGGATTCGGAAAGAATGTGTTGGAGAAGAGTCAGAAAAGCGAGCAGTCAGGGGAGCAGAAGAGTTGCTGGGCCGGGTGACTTCTGAGGCCCCTTCCAACTGTGAATTCCTGGGTTCCTAAGAGACCTGGCTCCTAATCCCAGCTCCACCACTAAGAAGCCAGGGGCTCTGAAGCCGCCAGTTAATCTCTCTGGGCCTCGGGAAAGTGAGATGGTCTCCTCGACCTGATCTAGAATGGTCCCAATCACAATAGCTACCATTTGTCAGGTTTGTACCAAGCGCCACACCCTGTGCTCAGCAGTGATCGCAGCCGTAGTTAGCACTCACATAGTGCTTACAGTGTGCAATGCTCTGTTCTCAGCCCTTTCTGTACATCGTATCAGCTAATCTTCACCGCAGCCTTAGGAGGCAGAGACGAGCGCTGCACTCTCCAGTCTGGTAGCCACCAGCCACATGCGGCTACCGATCCCTCCAAATGTGACCGGTCCAAACTGAAGTGTACTGTAAATGAAAAGTGCACACCAGATTTTGCAGACTTAGTATGAAAAACAATCTCAATAATTTTCGTATTGATTACAGTGTTGAAATTACAACATTTTTAATATATGGAGTTAGAAAATATGTACCAATTTCTTTGGACTTTTCTCAATGTGGCTACTAGAAAATTTGAAATTACATGGGTGGTTCGCCTTACATTTACACCGGACAGTGCAGTCCTAGGCTCCCCATTTTAGAGACAAGGAAACAATGAAGTTCAGAGACTTGTTTTTGAGGTTGTTTGTATCCAGATTTATCTGACATCAATTCTGGGTACCTTCCTGCCACTCGCTATGAGAATCTAAATTGTCTGATGGGCAGAGGTATGATCTAAAGGAATTGAGCTCAGGGAGAAAGGAAGGAATGAGGAACAAAGGGAGGGAAGGAGAAAGGAAATGAAGACAAAAGTGGCAGTAGTGAGAGCAATCCCACTGACCACTCTTCTTGCCCGCAGGAGGCCCCGTCCCCAGGGGAGCCACTGGTTCTTCCCGCCGGAGATCTACAGCTCCTGCACTTCTACGCCGGGCAGTGCCAGGGCCACTACTCAACACTGCAGGCAGCCGTGGCGGCCCTGATGTCCAGCACCCGGGCCAACCAGCCCCCGCGCCTCTTCGTGCCCCACGGCAAGCAGGTGCTGGTGGCTGCTCACCGCCTGGTGTTTGTTGGGGACACCCTGGGCCGCCTGGCAGCCTCCACCCCTCTGCGAGCACAGGTCGGAGCTGCAGGCACAGCGCTGGGCCAGGCATTGCGGGCCACGGTGCTGGCCGTCAAGGGGGCCGCCCTGGGCTACCCATCCGGCCCTGCGGCCCAAGAGATGGTGCAGTGTGTGGCGGAGCTGGCAGGGCGGGCCCTGAAATTTACCACCCTGCTCACCAGCCTGGCTCGCTGAGCCCCTTGGCCCTGCTCTGCCCTCGCCTGCCTGCCAGAGCCCCCTCAAGGCCTTGGGCAGCTGGAGGGCTCTCTTTTAGGGACTAGGAGAGGTGGAGGCATCTCTCCCCCTCCCTGCCTCTTCCAGTCATCTCAGCCTCTCACGGAGGCACCTCCTTCCCTACCCCGCAGCTTTTTGTACGAGCCATTTTGTATAAGTTATTTATATTTAATATTATTCCCTGCTTTGTCAGGGGCAGGCGCCAGGCCCTCCAGGGCAAGGAGGAACTGGACCTTCCTCCTCCCTCAGCCTGACGCAGAGGTTCTTGGGCACCGCGTGGCCGCCTGCCTCTGGGATTTCAGCCCCACAGAGGTTCAGGTAGCTGAAACCTGAATCATTTTCAGATTCTGGGGGAAGGGGCCACCCGGAGCCCCTTTCCTGTCCTGTGTCTTGGCTCTAGAACATCAGTGCCTCACTGTTAGCTGAGAGTGAGGGCAGGACGTTGGCCACCCAGAATGGGAAGGCCTGGGAGAGGCCAGAGGGCTCCTCCCCACAGGAGGCAGGAGAGCTGGGCCTTGGGCGCTGGTGCATCTCAATAAACCAGGCTGTCTGGTTCCCTGACTCTGCTTCTTGGGAGCCTGGGGAGTGGGCCTGGCACCCTTGGCCAAAACGATGAGACGCACGCTGTGGGCAGGCTGCCCTTAGGGTTTTGGGGAAAATTTTGCTGTTTCTTCAACAGCTATTCATCTGGCAGGTTCTCCGCTCCCATGTGATGTGCCAGGCGCTGTTCTGAAGGTATATCATGGGGGTGGGCTGAATATAAACGAGTCAGCTAAAAGAAGTAAGTAAAGAAAGAAACCTGCCACAAAGTTTACAGTTGCTGGTAATGGAAATAAACAGGGTGATATGCCAGACCACCTAGATGAGGAGAGAGGCCACTGGAGACTTTAGACAGAATTGTTGGGGAGGTGAGGTGGTCTCTGTGCTGAGACTCGGAGGATGAGAGAACCAAGAAGAGTCTGCAACGCGGCATACCAGGAAGGCAGGCCCTGATTTGTGACCAAGGCCTCTCCTCCAAGACCTCCAAGACCAATGTCAAGTGATGTCATTAGAGAGGTGCACATGTGGAGAGGGTGGCCACAAGAGAGCCTTCATGGTGCCATGCTGGAGAGGTCACCCCAGCTGTCGTGCTGCTGGCCTGGGCGCCCTCTCCCTTCAGTTAACCCAAGAAGGTCTAGCCCCTTAAACTCCCCTTTCCAGGCTTCCTGACTGTCCTTCTGGACACACCATCTTTTAGAGGAGCTGAGGGGCCAGTGAATTTAATGCATTGGAAGTCCATAGTCCACGGGGCTTTGGTGAAATTAATGGGCCATGGCTTAGATAGGGGATCACTCCAGCCATTTACCACAAGGGAAGTAGTCCAAGCCACAGATCCATTGCTTCAGTTCTGCTTTCCCAAGATGCTACTCTGGCACAGTGACTGCGTTGGAAGCACCCCAAAATTCAATCACACTCTTAGTCCCTTGGCCCCTTTCCCCATGCATTTGCCTCCTCCATTTTGGGTTCTTTGTTCTCATTTCACTCTCAAAAGGAAACTCATTTTCAGATTCTGAGGCCACCAAAATTTACCCCAGGTGTTGAAGACTTGTAACAGGGGCCATCCTCCATCACCTTCCAGAAAGAATTTCAAGAGATCAGCCCGGAATTAGAGTCAGAAGTCTCTGTGCAAGTTTCCATGTACCTATATGTCTGCAGGTAAATCCCGTCAGTCCCTCCAAGTCCTGGTTTCATCTTTAATATGAGGATGAACATAATGGTCTCGCAGGCTTATTGTGAGTCCCTAACAAGACAATGCATGTAAACAGCCCAGCACCACAGAAAGTTAAAGGGATTATAATTCCAGGACAGACACGAGGACACAAACAAACCCCCAAGGAATGTTGGCTGTGACAGCACCAAAAGTAAATCCCGAAGAGATGCTCAAATGAGTTGGGGGAGGGAAAGTGGTGTGAGGCTGCTTACTGCATTAGAATAGTTTCCCATATTTAGAAAATTTCTGAACAGAGGAGGCAAATTATAAGTGTGGTTCAGTGGAGACAAGAGAGAATGGATTTCCCGGCTGAGACTGATAGGACATGCCTTTTCAACCCTTCCCTGGAATTAGAGAATAAAGTACCTATTAGATATCAAGTCTCTTAGAGAAGTGTATCTCAAACTTTAATGTACATACACCTAGGGATCTGGTTAAAATGCAGATTATGACTCAAAGGGCTGCGATTCTGCATTTCTAACAAGCTCCCAGGTTACACAGCTGCTGGTAGTCTGTAAATCACACTCTGAGTAGGGGGAGGAGAAGCCTTCTAGGTGTAAAGACCAGCTTAATGCAAGGGACCCGTGGCACTGGAAAACCTGAAAGAACGTCAGTGTGACTGGAGCGCAGAGAGTTTGGGGAGAGATGTGAGGTGGAGCTGCAGAGAGCACAGGGTCACGTTTGAGATATCTAGAAAATTAGTATTTACCTTGACAGTGAGAAGACATTGAAGGCTGTTAAGTAGGAAAGGGACATGAACAGATACACTTATTTTTTTGGCTACGTGGGGTCTTTGTTGCTGCGCGCAGGCTTTCTCTAGTTGCAGCAAGCGGGGGGTACTCTTCTTTGTGGTGCGCAGCCTTCTCCTTGCAGTGGCTTCTCTTGTTGCGGAGCACGGGCTCTAGGCGCACAGGCTTCAGTAGTTGTGGCACGGGGGCTCAGTAGTTGTGGCTCACGGGCTCTAGAGCACAGGCTGATTAGTTTTGGCACACGGGCTTAGTTGCTCCGGCATGTGGGATCTTCCTGGACCAGGGATCGAACCCATGTCCCCTGCATTGGGTGGCAGATTCTTAACCACTGTGCCACCAGGGAAGTCCCAGATGTGCATTTTGAAAAGATCACTCTGTCTGCACTATGAACAACAGATGGGGAAAAGGGATGGAAACAAAGCAGATGCAGAACACTGGTTAAGAATTGAGGCTAAAGCAGTCTGTACAGCAGGTAGCTTGACTAGTGGTGGTAGAGTTGGAGAGAAACAGAATATCTGAGAACTATATAGGAAGTAAAACGGACAGGATTTTGTAAAGGATCTGACATGGGGGTAAGGAAGAGGGCGCTCCAAGGGCAGTCAACTGAGCATCTGGCCACAACTGGATGATGAGGGTGCCATTCAGTGAGGAAAGAAGCACTAGAAGACAACCAGGGTGGTGGGGGGTTGGGGGAAAACATGAGTTTGGTCTTGGATGTATTGAGTTTGAGATCCCTGTGAATCATCCAAGGTAAGAAGTCAAATAAGAGATGGCTTCATGGGTCTGGGGCTCAGAAGAGAGGTGGGAACTGGAAATGTAGATCTGGGGATCAGGTTTGTATTGGCTCGGATTGTTTATATTGGGGGTGATCGAAGCCGTGGGCACAGGTGAGATTCCCGAGGTGGAAAGAACAGTGTGAGATGAGAGGAGGACCTAGAACCAAGCCTCTGAAGATCACAGACACTGAATGATGGCAAGGAGGAGGAGGAGAAGCCTGCAGTAGAGAAAAGAGGAGCAAGAGAAAGAAAACCAGGAGAGTGTGGGACTTAGCAGCCAAGGAAAAAAGTGGTTAGAGGAAGGGGTGGCCAACAGTGCCAAATGCTGTTGAGAAAGGATGGAGACTCAGCCAGGGAGGGGGTGGTGAAACCAGACAAGTGGTCTTGTAGAGGACTAAGGCCAAGGCTGAGCACAGTGCCCAGCCCAGTCCACCATATGCGTGCCCCGTATCATCATTTCCAGTATACCCGTCTGTCTCAGTAAGCTACTCCAAGGTCGGTCTTGTCCATCCTGTTATCCCCAAAGCCCAGCACAAGGCCAGAACATAGCAGACACCTAATAAATTTTACTGATGAATGAGTGGATGGATGGATGGATGGGTGGGTAGGTGGATGGATGGGTAGATGAGAAGGAAGAACTGGAAGCAAAGGAGGAATTGCTGGCATCTGCCTGGGATCTACTATCCTTCAGGGTCTTTCCCCCCCCCCCCTTTATACCGCAATGGTCCGCAGACCCAGGGAACGGAGACAGAGCCCCATCCTCTCCCTCCGCTGGGCCCTGGCCCCCCTTCCTCTCTCTGACGAAGAGTCTGGACCGAAGGTTCTGCTGACGTGGGAAGGGGAGGAGAGTCTGGAGGAAGGGGAGGGGAAAGCAGCGCAGAGATCGCAGAGACGAAGGAGGCGCCCGCGGCTGCAGAGCTGCAGAGCAGGGTCTCTCCGGCTTCTGTGTCCGGGCACCGGGCGCGCCACTGGGCCAGAGGGCAGTGCATCCTTTCGGTGCGGGCCGCCAGGGCCCCTGCGGTCGGCAAGCTGGCTCCCCGGGTGGCCACCGGCACCCCCGAGCCCAATGGCGGGGGCGGCAGCAAAATCGACAGCACTGTAGAGATCACCCCCAGCCCCAATGGAGTAAGTGCCCGCGCCCTGGGGGCTACGCCATCATCTCCCAGCACCCCCGCCAAGCGCCCGGCCTTTTCCTCCTGCGCCCCCTCCTCCGCCGCCCGCCTTCCTCCCGCTGGTCCCGGCCTCTTCCCTTACTCTGCGGTTTTCTCCGCTTCACCTTTCTCCTGCCATCACCCCACACACCCCTTACCTCACCCCCCCACACAGCAGGTCGGGACCCTCGGAGATGCGGTGCCCACGGAGCAGCTGCAGGGTGAGCGGGAGCGCAAACGCGAGCGGGATGGGGAGGGCGACGCGGGTGGCGACGGGATGGGCAGCAGCCTGTCGCTGGCCGTGCCCCCCGGCCCCCTCAGCTTCGAGGCGCTGCTCGCCCAGGTGGGGGCGCTGGGCGGCGGCCAGCAGCTGCAGCTCGGCCTCTGCTGCCTGCCCGTGCTCTTTGTGGCGCTGGGCATGGCCTCGGACCCCATCTTCACGCTGGCGCCCCCGCTGCATTGCCACTACGGGGCCTTCGCCCCCAACGCCTCTGGCTGGGAGCAGCCCCCCAACGCCAGCGGCGTCAGCGTCGCCAGCGCCGCCCTAGCAGCCAGCGCCGCCAGCCGCATCGCCACCAGTACGGACCCCTCGTGCAGCGGCTTCGCCCCGCCGGACTTCAACCACTGCCTCAAGGACTGGGACTATAACGGCCTCCCCGTGCTCACCACCAACGCCATCGGCCAGGTGAGGCAGCCTGGTGGGCCGCGGGTTTGGGGGCGGGCCGAGAGCGACCGGCGAGGGGCCTCACACCCACTCCATCCCTCTCACGTCTCTAGTGGGATCTGGTGTGTGACCTGGGCTGGCAGGTGATCCTGGAGCAGATCCTCTTCATCTTGGGCTTTGCCTCTGGCTACCTGTTCCTGGGCTACCCGGCAGACAGGTGAGGGCTGGGCAAGTAGAGAGGAGGGGGTGCTAGGGAGGCTGGCCCAGGCAGCTTGCCTTGGCAAGAGGCTGAAGGGGACTCGGTGGCCTCTGCAGTGTTCTCTGGATTTCTTCTGTTCAATGATATGCAGCCCCACCCCTGTCTCAGCTTCACTCCCCATCAAGAGATACTCCTTCCATACCTCTTCCACACAGGGAATAGCTCTTCCTTCCTTGCCAATCCCTAGACCCATGGATCAGTGGCCTCATCTCAAAAGACAGTAGCCCCATCCCTACTGACCAAAACCCCTATATCCACAGATCGAAAATCCTAACTTCTCCTCTATCATCCCTATCACCACCAAGCACCTCCCTCACCATCATCATGGATTGATAGACTCATCCTTGCTAACAGCCCTACCCACCTGGACTGTTAACTCCATCTCAAAGGCCTCATTCCTAAAGCTCATTATGTTAATTTCTAAATATCAACAGCTCCATTCACACTGACCAATAGCTCAACTCTATAAACAAATGACTACCCTCATGGGGGTCAACAGTTCAACCCCCATGGATCAGTGACCACAATAGCACCCCTCCCCCAAGACTAACAGCCCCATCCTCATGGATCTTCAGTGCTCTCAGGTCCTCTCAGATCAAAAGCCCCATTTCCAGGAATCAGTGGCCTCATCTCAAAGATCGACAACCCATCCCCACCAACCAATAGCTCTTCCCAGGGGTCAAAACTCCCATCTCCTCTGATCCTCGACACCGTCACCACTGACCAGGTACTCCATCTCCACTGACCATCCCTGTGGATTATTAAACTCATCTCCACTGGTCTACAGTCTCATCCAAATGGATTTATAGTTCAACTCCCATGGATCAAAGGCAACCCAACATTGAATAATCCAGTTCCCTAAAATCAATGCCTATCCTCACTGCCCAATAGTCACACACCCCTGTGGGCAAATGATCCTAAACCCATAGGTCAATAGCTCCTCCTTATGCATCAGTGGCCTCATACCCACAGACCAGTAGCATCATTCCTGTGGAATAATAACCTCATCCTCAAAGACCAATAATTCAGTCTCCTAAATTCAGTAACCTTAGCCAATAAGCTTAGCCCCATGGAAAAATGGCTCCACCCTATTGGGTCAGTAGCTTCACCCTCAGGCTATCGGTGCCCCCTTCCCAATGACCAGTGACCCCAGTCTATATCCCCATAGATCAGTGGTCTTATCCCCCAAAGTCAATAGCCCAACTCAGTAGCCCTGTCCTCACTGACTTATAGTCAGTGACCATCATCATTGACCAATTGTCTCATCTCCTCTGGTCTGTGACTCCATCCTTACTGATTATTCCTATGGATTAATTGATTCATCCCTACTGGCCAACTGTCGCATCCACATGGACTGAGATCCCTATCCCATGAATCAATAGCTCCATCCTCAAAGATCAACGGTCCAATCTTCAAAGATTAGTGATCATCCCTGCTGATCAATGGTACTATCCCATAGATTAAGAGCTCCATTCCCATGCATCAATGGCTCCATCTTCTGGTCAGTGGCCCCATCCCCACTGACCACCCCTACGGATTAGTAGACCGACCCGTGCCCCAACCCCACGGAAAAATGGCCTCATCCCCCCAAATCAATTACTCAGTCCCCTAAGATCAAGAGCTCCACTTTCACTGACCAATATTATCCCCAAGGACAAGTGGCCAATGGCCTACCTCCATAGATCAATAGCTCCAACCCCATATATCAATGACCCCATCTCCTCTGACCAGTCTGAGCAAGACAAGCTCCATCCCCACTGACCAATAGCTCTCTGCCCAAGGACCAATGGTTCCAAGTCCCCTAAGCAATATCCCATCCATTCTGATGGTTGGTCTCACTTCCATGAAGAAATGCCCTCATCTCTGACCAATAGGCCCATCCCAAGAGTCAATGGTCCTACCCCCACAGAACCATAGCCTCGCCCCAGTGCCCAGTAGCCAACCATGGTCCCCATCCTCTCCCGTCTTCTCTAGCCTCACTCCAGGGCCTCATCCTCATACCTCCAGCTTTGAAGTGGGCAGCTGGGCCCCACCCAGCAACTCCTCCCCCAGGGAGTCTGGGTGATCAGAGGCTCTCCCTACTTTCCAGGTTTGGCCGTCGTGGGATTGTGTTGCTGACCTTGGGACTGGTGGGCCCCTGTGGAGTGGGAGGGGCTGCTGCAGGCTCCTCCACAGGTGTCATGGCACTCCGATTCCTCCTGGGCTTTCTGCTTGCCGGCGTTGACCTTGGTGTCTACCTGATGCGTGAGTGGCATCCCCCCAGAGCTCCTTCCCTAGGGACTCATGCCTGCCTGTCTGTATCCCCAGGCCATTCCTACTGCTCCCTAAGATCCCCTCAGTCCCTTCTTCAGCCCCAGATTTCAGCTGTCCGGAATCTCAGCTGTCTTTCTGCCCAGGCCTTTGAAGGATCCAGGGGTCTTCCTTCTCTCCACACCCCTCTCTTCCCATGATCTTTAAGGCTTTCCTTGCTCTGGACTTAACTGCTGTCAGGGAATGAGCCTTATTTTAAAACTGAAATCCTGAGTGCTGTATGACCTTGAACAAGGGTTAATGTGAAAGTCAAATAAGAGGTCTGGTGTGAAGGGGCCCATAATTTGGGAATGCTGAAAACCCACCAGGGACTCTGACCCTCGAGCCCTCCCAGGTTTGAGTGGGGGAGGAGAGAGAACTGAACAACTCTCCACTCTTTGCCTTAGCGGTTGGCCTGTGGGAGGCGATGGCTGCAGCCTCCACTCAGGGGCTGACCTTGCTCTCTGTCCTCCTCCCTCCCTCTCCCCTCTTCTCTCCCTCGCCTCCTTCCTCCCTGGCTTCTCTTCCCTGTCCCTGCTGTATCTCCAGGCCTGGAGCTGTGCGACCCAACCCAGAGGCTTCGGGTGGCCCTGGCAGGGGAGTTGGTGGGGGTAGGGGGGCACTTCCTGTTCCTGGGCCTGGCCCTTGTCTCTAAGGACTGGCGATTTCTGCAGCGAATGATCACCGCTCCCTGCATCCTCTTCCTGTTTTATGGGTCAGTATCACCCTCCACCTGTTGTCTGGCCGTTCCCCTCTCTACCTCCAGCCTAGCTCTAGCCTGGAGACCCCTCCTCTTCTCCATTGCCCCTTGTCCAGGCCTGCTCCAGCCCCAGCCCCTCAGAGGTGGGAGTTTTCCGTCCCTGGGTCAGGATTCAGGAGGCCTCACAGTGTACCCCCCACCCCACCCCCAGCTGGCCTGGTCTGTTTCTGGAGTCTGCACGGTGGCTGATAGTGAAGCGACAGATTGAGGAGGCCCAGTCTGTGCTGAGGATACTGGCTGAGCGGAACCGACCCCACGGGCAGATGCTGGGAGAGGAGGCCCAGGAGGCCCTGCAGGGTAAGAGACAGGGGTCCCTACAGGTGATACCTCAGTGTGCACACATGATGGTGCCCTCTGTTGTAGCTGTACCACCTTCTCCCAGGGTCCCTACCACCCATGTGGGAGGACCCTGGGTTCTCAGCTGTTCCTTCTAACAGACAGCTCCTCTCTGTCTCCCAAGACCTGGAGAACACCTGCCCTCTCCCTGCAACATCCTCCTTTTCCTTCGCTTCCCTCCTCAACTACCGCAACATCTGGAAAAATCTACTTATCCTGGGATTCACCAAGTGAGCCTGGGTGTCTGAGCCAAGGGCCAGGCCAGTAGCTGGGATGGGGGCTGGCCAGGTGGGGAAAGCCCAAGGACCCCTACAGAGGCCAGCCAGGGCTGTGAAAGCCTGCAGATGGAGATTCAGACACCTTTCTTCGCCTCCCCACCCTGTCTCACAGCTTTATTGCCCACGCCATTCGTCACTGCTACCAGCCTGTGGGAGGAGGAGGGAGCCCATCGGACTTCTACCTGTGCTCCTTGCTGGCCAGCGGCACAGCTGCCCTGGCCTGCGTCTTCCTGGGGGTCACCGTGGACCGATTTGGCCGCCGGGGCATCCTGCTTCTCTCGATGACCCTCACTGGCATTGCGTCCCTGGCCCTGCTGGGCCTGTGGGATTGTGAGCATCCTCCCTTCCCCACGGTGTGGGCTCAGCAAAGGAACCCCAGCAGAGGTGCCTCAGACGGGCTCAGCCACTGCTTCTGGCACAGGCCTCCCAAAACCAGACCAGACCCTGCCCAGATCTTCCACAATTCTCCCCCTGGCCGCACCGTCCTGTCTGTTCTCTCAACCGATGAGTAAATGCCCAGACCCACCCGGCTAGGGATCAGAGGGGATGATGGCAGGGACTAGGCCAAGCATGATCTCCCCACCTCTGTTCACACGCTCCATCTCTTGATCCTCCAGATCTGAACGAGGCTGCCATCACCACCTTCTCCGTCCTCGGCCTCTTCTCCTCCCAAGCTGCTGGCATCCTCAGCACCCTCCTTGCTGCTGAAGTCATCCCTACCACTGTCCGGTGAGAGCAGGGGTGCTGCCAGGGGAGTCTCCAGCTGAGGACAGGGCCTGAGGGATGAAAAAGGGGAGGCTGCTGGAGAAGAGCTGGGGTGAGGCCCACAGCTACAGGCTCAGTGCCTTGTCCGTCTCTCCCAGGGGCCGAGGCCTGGGCCTGATCATGGCCCTGGGGGCACTTGGCGGGCTGAGTGGCCCAGCCCAGCGCCTCCACATGGGCCACGGAGCTTTCCTGCAGCACGTGGTGCTGGCGGCCTGTGCTCTCCTCTGCATCCTCAGCATCATGCTTCTGCCGGAGACCAAACGCAAGCTCCTGCCCGAGGTGCTCCGGGATGGGGAGCTGTGCCGCCGGCCTTCCCTGCTGCGGCAGCCACCCCCTAACCGCTGTGACCACGTTCCACTGCTTGCCACCCCCAACCCTGCCCTCTGAGCGACCTTCGAGCACCCTGGCAGAAGGCTGGCCCATACAGAAAGGTGGCACAAGGCCCTGGCAAGGAGAGCGGGAGGACTGAATGAGGAAGGCAGGGCTGCCCTGAAGCCTCAGAGGCATCTCACGCCAGTCACCATGGAGAGTTCAGAGGGCTGCCCTCAACCCCATCTCCTCCTTGCTGCTTTGTGCTCACTTCCTTGGCAAGAGTCAGGGGACAGGGAGGGAGCTCCACACTGTATCCATCAGGCCTGGGCTCCATCCTATGCCCAAAGACATCCTCCCAGACCTCATTCTTTCTTGCTCTATCATTCTGTTTCAATAAAGACATTTTGAATAAATGAGCATACCATAGCCTGGACTTCCCTCCCTTCTGTTGTCCTTCTCACTGTCTCTTGGGGGAAGGTTTCTCTCAGTGGAACCCAAACCAGTAAAAATCTCCCTCCCCCTCCCTGCACCTGCCCCCTCTTCTCACTCCCCCACCATGTCAACTTACAGACAACTACCACCACCCCTTACTCACTGCTTGCTATGCTGCTAGGACTGGGCTAGGCACTTTACAAACTTCGTTTAATCATTTAAGCCTTACAACATTGCAAGGTAGGTGTTTGGATCAATTAAAGTTTCTTGTTTTTGCAAGCAATCATAACTGACTGACTCTGATGAACTTAAACACAAAGGCAATTTATTAAAGGGATCTGGTGGGGCAGGTTGTGGTGCGGAGCTCACAGAGTAGAAGGAAAAGCAGAACTAGTCATAAGAGGCCAGGAGCCAGAAAAGGCAAGAGAGCAAGTGACTGGTTAGCTTGTGTATCACACCACCCCACCCCTATTACTGACAACTGGGGAGGGGAAAGCAGTACCTGAGTGCTGCTGGCAGAAGTAGGACTGGAGTTGTGCAGGTAAACACAATGGATGCCCACGACAGTATTCTTCTTCTTTTACAGATAATGAAACTGACACTCAGAGACTCAGTAACTTGCCCAAGGTTACAAAGTTAACAAGTGACAGCTGGGATATAACTGGATCCTGGAGCTGGAGCTCTCTAGGGATGCACACCGTGGCCAGCTTCCCAACTGCTTCCAATCTTTGCCGTGCTACCCTTGGAAGTGAGGAGTGAGTCTCTAGGCCCCCCTGGGAGGGGGCTGTAGGAGACTAGGCCTTCCACCTCAGTGCCAGGGCCTGCCTTTGACTAGCCCTGGCCTGGCTTTGGGCAAGTCTCTTAACCTCCAGCTTCCTTCAAGGGTTGCTATGAGGATTAACAGATAGTACATTGTAAGTGCCTCTTAAATTATCCCACTAGATGGTAAGCCCCTTGAGGACAGGAACTTTGTCTTATGCAACTTTGAAACACCAACACGTGGCCCACGATAGGTGTTTAAAAAGTTGTATTTGTTAATTCTTTAAACAAATGTTTCCTGTGCCTGGTTTACAGACCAGTTCCATCCTGGATGTTTAGGGCGTGGGCCATCCTTCAAGGAGCTTAAAATCCACCTAACACTGGTAATATTAACGAGGAGGAAGAGAGACCAGTGGTTTGGAGCATCAAAAGGTTGCTTCCTGAAAGAGGTGAGACTCAGAGAGGCAGAAAGACCTTAGGCAAGGGCCCAGGAGACAGGTACATAGCTCTCAATTCAAAGGACATAGGGAGAGCAAAGGCCTGGAGGTAGGAAAGGGTGAGGAGGTCCTGGAGAGAGGAATTCTTAAGAAAAGCATGTCTTGAGGCCAGCCTCTTCCAGAGAAGGGGGGCCCTGTTACCCACAGATCCCTGCAACACCGGTGTTCCTATCTCCTTCCCCTCTGCCAGTCCATGCCCCAGGCCCAAAGCTCTAGGAACTAAGCCATGCTTCTGGGCTCTCGATAATAATCACTGGAGATCTCATAAGAACCCTTCTCATTTAATCTTCATAGCCCCCTGTAATAGGTATCAGTAGTTTTATCCTATCTAACTACTGAGGAAATGGAAATGAGAGAAATGGAAGGAACTGCCATGAAGAGGCAGAGCGAGGACTTAAACCCAGGCCTTCTGCATCACACATTCTGTAGAACAGTGTCTGTGTAGTCCAAACTGACTCCAATGTTGACTTTTTAGCTTTGGGTTGCCAATGATAACACTCATTGAGAGATTATACTCACTGCTGTCTCCAGAGTTTCTGTAAGAACCAACAGGATGGTAGATAAGTACTTTTTGGAAGAGCCCAGGTAAAGCCAAGGAGTTACTTTATATGCTAATGACACTGTCCAAAGCACACTGTGAGGAATGGTGTCAAAGAGGCATTTCAAAGAACCCATTCTCTGCATACCGCTGGGAAAAGGTCCAGGGAAAGAAAATAAAAACACTCAGGAAGCTAGAGCAACTCCTGTAGGAGGGTAGGTGAAACACAGCAAGTCTCTCTGACTTCAACCAAAGACGTAAAGGCAAAGAGAATTATAGCATACAAGAAGCATCAAAGAAGCACGAAGATACAGTCCCTCATCCCCAAGCAATTCCTGGTCTAGGTGGACAGGACAAATGTGTGTAGCTACAACTGGCATCTTGTCAGTTGCTCTAAAATTCACCAACCACATGATCTCACTGGATCGTCATCAATAACCCCATGAAAAATGGTTATTATTTCTTAGGCTTTTACAGATGGGGAGACTGAGGTTTGGAGACGTAACTTTTGAGGTGACTGGTAATTAGAGTAGCCAGATCTTGAGAACTGAGAGCCTGCAATCTTCTTACCGCACACCAGATAGAAAATAATTCTAAACACCATGAAAGAAAGTATTACTTATCCTGTAATATTAAGTTTAGAAGGTACCCCAGGAACTTGGAGATCATTTATGGGCAAACAAGGAAATGACTACTTTCCTTGGAGAGGTTGTACTGACGAAGCATGAACAGTTCTTAGAAATGTTTTAGTTGGATTCACAAGAAAAAGCCATTATGGATTACTGGGGACAAAATTAAAAGGATTTACGGGGTACATTTCTAACCTAAAAAAAGTTACATGAAGTGATATGAAAGCCACTCCCACTCCTCATTCAGTCAACCTAGCCCAGCTACCGTGCAACCGATTTTTACTGATTATCCACTACTGTCTTGTGCCGCCTCAGGTCTGGGGGGGGCATGGTCCTTGCCTGCAAGAGCTCAGAACACTGGGAGATAAATAATTACAATCCTATATAGAAAATGCAGAAAAATATAAAAAGTGCTGTAGCAGCTCTAAGGCGGACAGGATATACTCTATTGGAGGCAGTCAAGGAAAGATTCTCAGATATTTGGATTGGACCCTACAGGGTAAGTCTTGAGTTTGCCAGGGACAGAAAGGAAGAAGAAAGAGTTGCAAAGCCTAGAGACACGACAGAACATGGTATACATGGAGAAGAGCAGTGTTTACCTTAAACTTCCACGGAATAAAAGGCAGCTATAAAAACCCACAGCTAGCATCATATTTATCAGTGAAAGTCTGAAAGCTTTACCCCCAAGATCAGGAACAAGACAAAGATGTCTGCACTCATCACTTCTATTCTACATTGTACTGGAGGATCTAGCCAGGGAAATGAGGCAAGCAAATGAAATACAGGCATACCTCAGAGATACTGAGGGCTCAGTTCCAGACCACTGCAACAAAGCAAGTTACACAAATGTTTTGGTTTCCCAGTGCATATAAAAGTTATGTTTACACTGTACTGTAGTCTATTAAGTGTGCATTGGCATTATATCTATAAAAGACAATGTACATACTTTAATTTAAAAATACTTTATTGCTACAAAATGCTAACCATCATCTTAGCCTTCAGTGAGTCGTAATCTTTTTGTTGGTTTAGGGTTTGAAATATTGTGAGAATTACCGAAATGTGACACAGAGACATGAAGTGAGCAAATGCTGTTGGAAACTGGCACCAAGAGTCTTATTCAATGCAGAGTTGCCACCAACTTTCAATTTGTAAAAAATGTCATCTCTACCAAGTGCAATAAAGCAAAACCCAATACAATGAGATATGCCTGTAAAAAGCACCAAGAATGGAAAAGTCAATGTAAAACTATATTTGCAGGTGACATGACCTTGTATACAGAGAATTCTAAAGAGTCCACCAAAAAGCTCTAAGAACTAAATAAACAAGTTCAGCAAGGTTACTTAACTAGTGATTGAATGTGGAGGATACAAGATCAATATACAAAATCAATTGTTTTTTGGCTGCACCACGCAGCTTGCAGGATTTTAGTTCCCTCAGCAGGGATTGAACCGAGGCCCCCGGCAGTGAAACACCAAATCCTAACCACTGGACCACCAGGGAGTTCCCAAAATCAGCTGTATTTTTATACAACTGCAATGAACAATCTGAAAATGAAATTAAGAATTCCATTTAAAATAGCAAAACTTCAAATACTTAGGAATAAATTTAATAAAAGAAGTGCAAGACCTGTACACTGAAAACTACAAAACGTTGTTTAAAGAAATTAAAGATCTAAATAAATGGAAAGACATACTGTGTTCATAGATTGGAAGATTTAATATTGTTAAGATGAAATCTTCTATAAACTGATCTACAGATTCAGTGTAATCCCTGTTAAAATCTTTGCCATCTTTTTTGCAGAAATTGACAAGCTGATTCTAAAATTCATATGGAAATGTCAAAGACCCAGAATAGCTAAGCAATCTTGGGAAAAAAGCAAAATTGGAAGACTCACACTTTCCACTTTCAAAACTTATTACAAAACTACAGTAATGAAAACTGTACTGCTGGCCTAAGGATGGACACATAGATTGATGGAACAGAATCGAGAGTCCAGAAATAAACCTGTGGACTTACAGTCAACTGATTTCAACAAGGGTGTTAAGACCATTCAATGGGGAAAGAATAGGCTTTTTAACAAATGGGGTTGGGACAAATGCATTATTTGCATGCAAAAGAATGAAGCTGGACCTCTACCTCACACCATACACAAAATTAATTCAAAATGCATCAAAGACTTAAATATAAGAGCTAAAACTATAAAACTCTTAGGAAAAAACATAGGCGTAAACCTTCGTAACTTTTGTGCTTCAAAGGACACTATCAAGAAAGTGAAAACCGGGACTTCCCTGGTGGTGCAGTGGTTAAGAATCCTCCTGCCAATGCAGGGACATAGGTTCGAGCCCTAGTCTGGGAATATCCCACAGGTCACAGAGCAACTAAGCCTGTGCACCACAACTACTGAGTCTGCGCTCTAGAGCCCGCAAGCCACAGCTACTGAGCCCACATGCCACAACTACTGAAGTCTGTGTGCCTAGAGCCCATGCTCCGCAACGAGAAGCCACCGCAACGAGAAGCCCGCTCGCTGCAACTAGAGAAAGCCTGCGTGCAGCAACGAAGACCCAACTCAGCCAAAAATAAAATGAAAGTGAAAACCTACAAAATGGGAGAAAATATATTTGTAAATCATATATATCTGATAAAGGTCTAGTATTCAGAATATATCAAGAACTCTTGCAACTCAACAATAAAGACAAATAACCCAGTTAAAAAGTGGGCAAAGGATCTGCTAGACATCTCTTCAGAGAATATATACAAAGGGCCAGTAAGCACATGAAAAGATATACCCCAGAGAAATGAAAAGGTATGGTCACACAGAAACTTGTACACAGATGTTTGTAGCACACTATTCCTAACAGTCAAAAAATGGGACTATCCCAAATATCCACCAACTGATGACTGGATAAACAAAGTGTGGTATATCTATACAGTTGATCCTTGAACTTGGGGGTTAGGAGCGTCGACCCTCTATGCAGTTCAAAATCCTCAAAAACTTTACAGTCTACCCTCCATGTCGTAGTTCTGCATCCATGGGTTCAACCAACCATGGACCAGGTAGCACTATAGTACGTATTTACTGAAAACACCCCACGTTTAAGTGGGCCCATGCAGTTCAAACCCATGTTGTTCAAGGGTCAACTGTACAATATTATTCAGCCATAAAAAGGAATGAAGTATTGATAAATGCTACAACGTGGATGAATCTTGAAAACATGCTAAATGAAAGAAGCCAAACAGAAAAGGCCACATATTGTACGATCTCATTTATATGAAATATCCAGAAAAGGCATACCCATAGATATAGAAAGTATAATTAGTAGTTGCTAGGGACTGCGAGGGGGGGAAAATTGGGAATGCTTGTTAATGGGTACAGGGTTTCTGTTTGCCATGATGAAAATGCTCTAAAATTAGGTAGTGGTGATGGTTACTATATAGGTATGTACATATATATGTATAAATAATATGGTTACTATAAATATATCTACTAAATATCACTGAATTTTAAGTACACTTAGAAGGCAAATTTATGGTATGTGAATTATATCTTAAAAAAATCCATAGAGCTTTTTGGTGGGATGCAAGTTAGAAATATTGCAAGCTTTCTTCAGCAAATAAAATTAAAGTTCCTTTACTTAGTGACCCCTTTTTCTGTAACAAATTCTAGCACTTAGAACAGTGCCCAGCACTTGGTAAGGACTCAGTAAATGTCTGTTTGTTGAATGAATGATTGCCATAGGCATAAAGGAGAAAGAGGCATTAGCTGGGTTGACATTTTTAAATTAGATGATTTGAGAAATCAAATCTACTCATCCAACCATATAAAAGTGAGGAAAGCTATTACATTATTGAAAAAACCCAGCCACCGCTCTTTTCTGTTGCTGGTGTCAGGTTGGGCAAATTCTGAGAAAGCACTGGGCTGTCCTCATTCATTTTGTATCACCCACAGTCCCTCAAAGGATCTCTGACTCAGACTCACTCCAGAGAAATCTTATAGACAGGCTTCCCCAATCTCTCCTCCTCAAGGACACTTCCTTCCCACAGAATCCAAATGAGACCAGACTCATTGCTGTCCCTTGATTAAGAGAGAGCTTATTAGGAATGACTGACAGAAAAGTAACCAATCTTTCTCAAAGAAAGCAACTTGCTTTCTAAGCTACTTCCTCTAAAATCACTGAGGATGATACAGGAAAAATGAAGAGACCAGGTAAAGCAGGAAATCTAATTCCTATTAAGAATAGGAATCAACAGGGACTTCCCTGGTGGCGTAGTGGTTAAGAATCTGCCTGCCAATGCAGGGGTCACAGGTTTGAGCCCTGGTCTGGGAATATCCCACATGCCGCACAGCAACAAAGCCTGTGCACCACAACTACTGAGCCTGCGTGCCACAACTACTGAAGCCCACGCGCCCTAGAGCCCACACGCTGCAACTACTGAAGCCCACATGCCTAGACCCCGTGCTCTGCAACAAGAGAAGCCACCGCAATGAGAAGCCCGCGCACCACAACGAAGAGTAGCTCCTGATTGCCACAACTAGAGAAAGCCCGCGCACAGCAACAAAGACCCAACGCACCCAAAAATAAATAAATAAATTTACTTAAAAAAAAAAAATAGGAATCAGCAGGCCCGGGATAAAGGGACCCTCCAAGGTGAATTAACACCTTCTGAACACCTAAGTGGCAGGTGCTGTGAGCCATACAAAGGCAAAATCCATGCCCTTAAGGGAAAACACGGATGTAATTATTTTAATTATGAAAGCATGAAGTGCCAAATAGAGATAGGAGCAATTTGCCGAGTGCAGGAGTGATTCATCCTGACTAGGAAATCAAAATAAGTTTCCTGGCTGCGTTACTTGGCTTATACACCTTGGCTTCTATCTTATGATTATGACAGAGTAGATGTGATGGGCATAGCAGGCTGGAGGAACAGCATGAGCAATACATGAAAATAAAGTAAAACTCAACTGGAGTGCACAGTACATCAGATGTAGGGAAGAATGTGGCAGGAAAAATCAATCTGGATCAAATTGGGAAAAACCTTAGTTCCACGCTTGGCAGCATAGGGGCCTTTTTGGAAATACGAAGAGTTTGGAGCCAGATTATTGCCAGGAGTCCACTACAATCAAGGTGGGGAGTTGCTCAAGCAGTTAAAGTAGGATAGAGGACAGACAGGATATTGAGAACGGACTGAACACAGAAAATTAAAACAAAGAAGAGTCAAAAATGCAATTCATCCTCCAAGATCCAACAGGCTACAGGGATTTTTTTAATAGCCACTTACTGCCACCTGGCGGATAGACAAGACTTTCCCAGCATTAGCAGCATCAAGCCACTTAAGACGTTGCACATTTTTCTAATAAAAAGTTAACACTGAACACTTTATCCAGCCTCTTGCTAATCAGCCTCTAAAGTTTCCGTACTCAGCTTACGAGACACTGTTCTAGTTGAATCTAGTTAGAGAAGACTCCCAGATGCCTAACAAATGACACAATAGGAGGTAGATGATCAAATATTAAATTATGGGATGGTCGATACCTGAAATTTCAGAATACAAAACCATTTGGAAATAAAAAACAAAAAACATTTGGGAGGTTGGCTGAGGCTCCATGGATATGGAGAGCCACTTCTTTAACCTAAGATTATCGAAGAGAGCATCTCGGTCAGTGGCAATCATGAACAAAAATCCTAGGAACAGAAGTGAACGGCGCAATAGAACATATAGAGGTTTAAATATTTACAAACTCTGTAAGTAATGGAGGGTCTACAAAAAGGGGTGTGTGTGTGATATAGTACCAAAGGCTTTTAAGACCAATCTAACATTAGAATATAAAATGGAAAAATTAGGTCATTAACACGACCAAGTAACTCAACTACTAAACTTAAGGATACTCAAATAACGAAAGCCACTTGTCCTAATTAATGGAACAATCCAAAATAAGTTAGCTAGGACTTCCCTGCCGCAGTGGTTAAGAATCTGCCTGCCAACACAGCGTTAAGAGGTTCGAGCCCTGGGTCCAGGAATCCCACATGCTGTGGAGCAACTAAGCCCATGCACCACAACTACTGAAGCCTGCGTGCCTAGAGCCCGTGCTCCGCAATTAAGAGTAGGCCCCGCTCGCCGCAACTAGAGCAAGCTCGCATGCAGCAACAAAGACCCAACGCAGCCATAAATAAAAATAAATTTATAAAAAAACGAAAACAAGTTAGCTGAACGTATTAAGTGACCACTGAACTGCTAAACATAAGCTTCGCAATTATCTTTAAATGTTAACTTTTATTAATAAATAATTTCTTTTATTTCTGGCTGTGTTGGGTCTTCGTTGCTGCACACAGGCTTTCTCTAGTTGCAGCGAGCGGGGTCTACTCTTCGTTGCGGTGCACAGGCTTCATTGCAGTGGCTTCTTGTTGCAAAGCACGGGCTCTAGGGATGCGGGCTTCAGTAGCTGTGGCACATGGGCTCAGTAGTTGTAGCTCGCGGGTTCCAGAGCGCAGGCTCAGTAGTTGTGGCGCACGGACTTAGTTGCTCTGGGGCATGTGGGATGTTCCTGGACCAGGGCTTGAAACCGTGTCCATTGCACTGACAGGCGGATTCTTTTTTTTTTTTGCGGCATGAGGGCCTCTCACTGTTGTGGCCTCTCCTGTTGTGGAACACAGGCTCCGGACACGCAGGCTCGGTGGCCATGGCTCACGGGCCTAGCCACCCTGTGGCATGTGGGATCTTCCCAGACTGGGGCACGAACCCGTATCCCCTGCATCGGTAGGCGGACTCTCAACCACTGCGCCACCAGGGAAGCCCCAGCAGGCAGATTCTTAACCACTGAGTCACCAGGGAAGCCCTAATTTTTTTTTTTTAATTTATTTTGGCTATATTGGGTCTTCATTGCTGTGTACAGGCTTCTCATTGTGGTGGCCTCACCCCTTGCGGAGCACAGGCTCTAGGAATGTGGGCCTCAGTAACTGCAGCACAGGGGCCCAGGTGCTCCGCGGCATGTAGGATCCTCCAAGACCAGGGCCCAAACCCATGTCCCCCGCATTGGCAGGCGGACTCTCAACCACTGCGCCACCAGGGAAGTCCCCCTAATTATTTTTTTCCCTCGTTTTTTGAGCCTACCTTGGGATAGAGAAGACAAAAAAGGCTACCCACACGCCAACATAAGAATCTAGTGCTGTTGATGTGGATAATTCATTTGCACACAAATCAAGAGGACACACTAAAGTGCTATTAGAGCACTCTAATCTGGCCATTCCTTTATATTCCCAGGCTCATTTAATGTACCTCTCAAATGCCAATCAGGGCTACATGCTTTCCAGAAAACCCCATCAAGCTCAGCTAAACGCACAATGTTCCTGCTAGTTGTACTTCTGACTCCTACTCCTTAGGTGGGAACTTCCCCTCCACAACACCAGCATTTCCAGAAAGGAGAATTAACAGCCATCTGGGATTTAAGAGACAACAGGAAGATAAATAATCCATACACCCAAAAGGCCAAACATTTTTTATTTTCAAAAACAACTTTATTCATGACACATATTAAATAAAAAACTCCCACTCCCTGGAAATGAGCTAAAAAAATAAACAAAATCCACCTCCCACCTCCCTGTCCCCACTTCCTCCCATTCCCTCCAAACAAAAGGGAAAAAAAGGCAAAGGAAAACAAAACAAAACAAAAAACTGAAAAACAAAAAACACCCCAAAACCCCCCAAAACAAGGTAGTGCATTTCCCCAGGGGAAAGGGGAATTTACACTGGAGCCGCTGGGAGCGGATCGGAGATCTTCCGGCTACAGAAACCTGCAAAGAAAGACACTCAAAACAGAAAAAGAAACACAAAAGGAAACAAAATAGATCACCAGGCAATCTGGAGGGGCAGGGAGCCAGAAAAGAGGGGGGGGCGGGGTGGGTGGTAGACCTGGCAGGACAGGAACAGGCAGGAGGGGACTGTGAAAGCTAGGGAGAAGATGGAGGGAAGGTAACAAGCAGAACAGTTTGGTGTCCTTCCAGAGCCCTGGGTAAAAAAAAACCCTCCTACCACCCATGCCCACCTACCCTTGAGCAGCCCACAAGGGGGCAAAGGGGCACAGGGAAACAGGGGGAGCAGCTTGCGCGGTTGAGACGTGTCCATGGCGAATCCCCAGAGTGAATGAGCAGCCCCCTGCCCCACTCCCTGGGCCTTCCCTTACTCCCCAAAGCAGGTCCCTCCTCAGCAGTTAGTTATGGGATTCTCCCCCCTTCCACAGTATATCTTTTTTTTTTTAAAAATATTTTTTTCCATCAAGGTCATCTTCTGTTTTTCTTTTTTTTTTTTTTTTAAATTCTTTTTTTTTTTCCTTCTTTCCTCTTTTTTTCCTCTCTCTCCTCCTAATACACACTTTTTTTAGTAAGGGGAATACCATGATGTCGCTCTAGCCCGGCCCCTGGAAGAAAGAAGGAGAGTTAGGTGTTAACATGATCACTAAATAGTTCAGTACAAGCCCCTCCCCGTGGGCCCTCGCCCCAGTTATTGAGAAGGGAAGAGGGGAAAGAAGTTTCCCAAGTCCTAAAACTGACCCCCACAATCCCAGAAATAGTGACACACCTGGCAAATGGGAGTGGGGAATTAACTGTTATTACCTTGCCAAACAGTGGCAATAAAGAAATGCATCTGAGACATAGGAGCAAGAAAAAAAGGACTCATTGTTTATCCAGATTCCAGTTCTCCACAGCTCTTAAAAGCGAGGCTCTCACCAACAGATCCTCCCTAACTCCTGGGAGCTGACAGATAAATCTTATGAAAAGCCAAGGTCTATATGCCTAAACTGTCTATTTAAATGTAAAGAAACGGAAGTAAAGTGAAGCAACAACATGGGTGCCACACTAGGCCCAGCGAAAAAGTTGCAAAAGACTGGCTAAAGAGTAAATATCTCGATATCCTCCCACATGGCTGTTGAGGAGGATCAACTAGCCTCTGGTTTTCTTCCAAGGGAGGTTCAAACTTCAGCCCCTCCCTAACTCTGAGAAAAGTAGCAAAGGTCCAAACAGTGCTTTCACTGCTCTGAGGCCCTGTTCTTCCCGGGAGTTCTGTGTAAACACCTTCACTGCCATCAACTCTCAAGGAAAAAAAGGCTGGGTGGAGAAGCATCTCTCAGAACAGGGTGGAGAGATCCAGCCCTTATCACCAATTCCTGCTCCAGAAAAAGATGACTGGCCTCCTGGCCTGCAACTACCTTCCTCACCCTGCACAGGCAGGAGACCAAGTCCCCGGAACCAAGGGGAGGGTAAAGGAGGGAGGTTCCTCAGATGAGGAGAGAAGGAAGCATACAGGGCTCATGGGAGGCGGGGGAGAGGAGCAGCCCATCTATCCTGACCTGTAGACGCGACCCCGGGGCCTGCTGTTAAAACCACTGTAGAATCGAGAACGGGAACTGTTGTAGTTGGTGGTCCGGGCACGGTATCGGGCTCTCGGGAAACCCCGGTCTGTTGTGCTGATGCCTGGTCTGTTGGTTCGTTTTGGGATCACCTGAGAATGACACGTACAACACAATGCCTTAGAGCCAACCTGGAGAACTTACAGAGAACCAGAACAGCAAAGGGCACAGGGCTTACCTTGATTTGTCTTCCTCTAAATAGGGACTCATCTAAGGCCAAGGAAGTCCTCACTGACTCTTTGTCTGAGAACTCTATATATGCAAACCTGAAAAGGGTAATTGCCACTTTATCTGAGGATACAAATAGCAGCTCACAGGTCAAATCCAACTTGCAGGCATGCTTTGTTTGAGTACAGTGTGTTCATATTTTTAATTATTTGTCCAAAAAATTCTTAATGGAAGATTTTAATCAAAATTTGCAGCTACTCTTGGAAAATTATAAGATAGGATACAGAGGGCCTGGTTTTCCGCAAGGCAGAAAACGGTGGGGGCCATGCAGAAGACGCCCCCCCTTATAGTTCATGATCCCCCCAACACCCAGCCCCCATCTCTGTTATCTGTTGGGCCCCTGAAGGCAATTTTATGTGCAATCCTTGATATGTATCAACATTAACACCTATCTTAAAAGATGGACTACTTTAACATCTAGGTAACTTACTGCTCAATATAAAATATAATTTATTTATTTTTTAACTGTGACTAAAACGACCTCAACTTCCCCACTTACCCTTTGGGATGGCCACTAAATTAGTCACATAGTATAGTAACACGGTTGACTGAACCACAGCCATTAAAGTGTGCTTCCAGCTCTTCTGCTGTTGCACCATAGTCCACCTGTGGGGGGTACATTTCACAGGTAACAGGGCAAACTCCCATCTCCACAGGTACTCTGCCTAGCCTCTGCGCTGGGCCATCCATACACACCAAAGCACATCAATATCTAGCTCTCTAAGGAACTAACCTCTTTTCCTTCCAACCCCAGAGCCTCTGCTAATCACCATTACCTTTCACCTCATTCCAACCCTCCCTCCACCCCTTAAATCCACCACCTACCCTGGAAATGGTTCCTTTCAAGACTCCTAATAAATAATCCCCCAAACTAAGAGCTTTCCCCAACCCTAGTCAAGGCTCTGGTACATACATTGCCAACATAGATGGAACGGGCATCAGCCTCCATCTTCTCCTCAATGGACATGATCACTGGGCCAGCTTTGAAGAAAAAAGGATCAGGAAAAAAACGCTTGTTTTCTACTTGGCCCATCTATACACCACTACCACCACCACAAGCAGCAGCAAAGGTAAAGATTTTGGTCTGTTCTGTTCCCTGCTGTACCCATTACCTAGAAAAGTCTAGCATGCAGTAGGTGCTCACCAAATACTTGAAAAATTAAGGAATAGATTAATACAGTCTTAAAAAGAAAACAATACAGGGATTCCCTCCTGCCCCCAAATCAAGTACCTATTGAGTAGCTTCGGTTAAAATGATTTGAAAAGTGAACAAAATTAAGTCGGCTGAGGCTGGACATTTCTAGATTAGAGGAGAAGCCCCCTGAAGCTGAGCAGTTTATCTTAGGACTCCTAACTAAAGGTCTCCAACTGAAAGAAAAACTATTGGACTTGAAGGTCAAATACCAGCTGGCAACCTCCAAAAAGGGTAGTGGAAGACTAAGAACAAAGAGCAACACATTTGTAACAGGGACAAAGGGAGGCACAAGACTACCATC
Organism: Neophocaena asiaeorientalis asiaeorientalis; assembly: GCF_003031525.2. Classification (NCBI taxonomy): domain Eukaryota; kingdom Metazoa; phylum Chordata; class Mammalia; order Artiodactyla; family Phocoenidae; genus Neophocaena; species Neophocaena asiaeorientalis. The sequence continues at coordinate 74,720 of NW_020173974.1, read as the reverse complement.
ACCAAAACATAGGCCCCGTCTCACAAAGGTCAGAAAAACACACAATGGACTATGACTGCAGCAACTGCCCAGTAATTGCTCAGACAAGCAGCTCCAAGGTTCCGAGCATCTAATTCCATATAAACGGTGCTCCGATAACCCTTCCAATCTCAAGACCCGGGTTCCGCGTGCAACCGCCAGTTACTCACCATTGCCTGGAGGTGGACTCATATTCATCTGCTTCTCTACCTCGTTCTGTAGCTCCTTTAGCTTCTCAGCTTCTTCCTCCATCTCCCTGACTCGAGCTTTGATCGCTTCCAGCTCCTACAATGAGTGGGGAGGGTATGGAGGACAGCTTAAGAGGAACCAACGCAGGGGCTCTACCCTGCTCTCCTTCCGCGCGCGGCCCCAGCCATGCGCGGCCATTTCTCTCGCCCCACGCGAGGGTCGTAATGAAAAGAAAACCAAGCTACCTTCTCTAGAACAACACTAGGCACCCATGACGCCCGAATCAACCCGGCTGGGCCCCTTCTGGCGGTCGATCGACCGCCCGCAGCCCCCGCTGCTGCTGCCGCCGCCGCCGCCGCCGCCATCGCCGCTCAGACTGGGGCCAGCCGCCCAGCGATTGGAGAGCTGCGCCGGCCACGCCGAGGATTCATTAGTCAAGCAGCCTGCCCGTCACCACGAGCTAGGACTCCATTGGGGAATATTACTAGGCAATCAAATAAGACCCCATCCCTAAGGCGGGGGATTGCGCCAAATCCTTAAATCCCGGTAGGAGAAATCGGTCTGTCAATCAACACTCGTCCCACCTCCTCTGAAGTCCTTAGGTAACAATACCGCCTAGCTGTGACGACATTCCTGCTTCTCCCCCGCCTAAGGGCGGGTCCGCGAAGTATGACGGTCGGTGATTGGCCGCTGGCAAGGCGAGTGGAAAGGACCAATCTTCCGATCGCCTCGCCGAAGTGGCCCAGCCTCAGATGCCGATTGGCTCGCGAGATTCGAAGGGCTGACACCCGTTTCGTGACAGGTGAACCTTGCCCCCGAACGGACTGCCGGGCTCCCAGTGAAAGCCGAGGTCACATGACTGGTCTTTAGGAGGCGGCCATCTTGATGCTGCTGGTTGCCAACTAGTGAGTTCTTGGAAGGCAGAGCCCGGAAATACTGCGGCGGTTTCTGGAAACTGGTCTTCTACCAGGAATGAACCAGTAGATGGGATGTTGCTGGAAATGGAGGGTTCTGAATGGCGCTCTCTGGGAAGGAGCTTATCTTTCCCACCCAGGTTACTGGCACCACCATCCACCAGGTCTCCCCAAACCAGAAAGCAGGGAGGAATCCTCACTCCAGTACTAGTCATGAGCCCTGTATGTGCTGTCTTCCTGCACAGGCATACTTTCCAAGCATTCTGCTCATGCCCCAGTTTCATTTCTTCTTTTGCTTGGACTGTTTGCTGCAGCCGCTTAATGGGTCAGCTTCCAGTGGGTCACCACTCCAATCCACACTGGCCAGGTTAACTCTCAGAACTCCTTACTGAGGCCTTGGAGACCTCCAGACCAGGCTACCAAGTGAATGTTGTTTCCACACTCTTCATTCCAGTGGGTGTATCTGCACCCAGGTCTGTGCCTCTGTACATGCAGTCCTTCTTCAGCCAGACCACTGCAAACCCCATCATCACCTCCTCTGTGAAGCCTTCCACTAACTGGCCTCCCCTCCTCTCCCATGACAAGCGGGCCTACCTCCACTGTGCACTTAATCATTTTGTGCTTCCTTTCCTAACTAGAGCTTGTGAGAGCTTGGAGATGAGAGGCTGGATTCTATCTACATTTGCATCTCCACCGTGGAGCAATATGCCTAGCACATAGTATCCAAATAAATGTTTGTTGACCAAAGGGTACACAGACTGGGGATCTGGGTGCCACCCTTCATCTACAGCGCTTTCCCAGACCCTCCTTCAGACCCCAAAGGAATTCCACCTCATCGTTGCACTCTGAGATACCAATGAGACCTAGCCCTGGAAAGCAGGGTTGCCATAGTTTAGTGGTGATCCTACACATTTATTAAAAAGAAAGGAACGGCAGTGCTAAGTTTGCAAGAGGGATAGCTGCAGCCAGACCAAGCTATGGTTTGAGAGCCAGATTCACATGAGCCCAACCAAATAGTTATTCAAATAACCTGGAGATGACTTGGTAGAGGGATTTGAACAAGAGGAGATTCCTACTAGCAAACCAAAAGTCAAAAGCTTCACAGTATACCCCACTCTTCCCCTCACCCTCATTTTTTCACACAAATCCTTACCTCAGGAACAGGAGAACTTGGAGCAGAGTCACAGTTGCTTAAAATTTCACTGAAAATTACTTCATCAGCCATCTCAGCTTCAGTGGTCTGGGAGAACTAAGTTGAACACCGCAGACAAGCTCTAAAAGATTGTGAGTTTGCTGGAAGAAAAATCTTTTCTACTGATTTTAACCAAATCAAGACTTGGATGTTTATTGATACCTAATTTAAACTAAGAAAGCCAGTTAAGGGAAATGTGATTTTTAAAATAATGCCTTTGAACCACAGTTTTGTTGAGCACTGGATTTTGTAACAGGCAGCATCCTAGACTCCTTGTTATGTTATCTCATTGAACTCTCATAACATTATGAAGCAAATAGTCCCCAAACCATAACCTTTTTTAGGGATGAGGAAAGAATGAAGTAACTCCCCCAAGTCATAACTAATTAGAAGTGAGCAGGGAATCCAAAACCAGATTTCAAAGCTCAGATCAAAATTTCTGTAAGGTCTGTTTTAATACACAAAGATAACATTACGTACAATGCTGAAGCTGGAAAAAGACTAAATTCCAATAAGAGATAAATGTTTAGGCAAACTATAATTACATCACAAGATTATTATGCACCTATTTTTATTTTTTTATGCGCCTATTTTTTTACAAAAAGGTTTACATGTGTGTGATAACTTATAAAAATAATTTTTGTTAGGTCAAAGAAGTAGGATGTAAAATTGTATATAAAGTATGATTAAAATTATGTATATCTGATTTTTAAAAAAACAACTTGGGCATTGGAGAAAAAAAGGAATAAGAACCAGTACAATCTGTTCTTTGGCAATATGCAACAAAAGTTTTTAAAATGTTGAGATTCTTAACACAGTAATTGTATTTCTTATAATCTGTTCTAAAGAAATAATCTAAAACCTAGGTAAACACCTGAGAGTAAAGGTGTTCATCAAAGTGAAAAAAAATGTAAACAACTTGATTGTCCAAGTGGGCACTTTTCAGGAAAATTGTTATACACATATATATGTAATTTTATATAGTCATTATGTCTTCAAAACATTTTTAATGACAAGGAAAATGCTTGCAATATAATGGTAAGCAGAATTGCAGTGTACAAAATTGTATATACAAAAAAAAATTGTGTATACAGTATGATAATAAAATATAAGCACAGACAACTGATGGAAAAGAAATATACCAAAATGTTAATAGTGATTCTCTCTGGGTAGTAGGCTTATTATGATTGATCTTCTTTATAATTTTCTATGTTCTATGATTTTTCCCACAATATCATATATTATTTTTATTTAAAATTAAAAAAAACACTCCAGCTTCCAAACTTACTCTAATAAGCATGATTACTTTTACAAACACATTTTAAAAAGATATTTGAATGGTGATCTGTAATATAGTTCCCTATTAGACTGAAAGTGTAAAAGGCAGGGACACCTTCTTAATTATATTTGTATTGCCATTGGCTATCACTGTGTGCTCAATAAATGTTAACTGAATGAATGATCTTCTGTAATAAATTTATATCCTGCCTGTTGTTGATGCATAGAGAACATCAAAGAGGTAAGTTTTCCTCTGAGAATGAATTTTTTTTAATTGGTATGTAATGATGTAAGATTCACCCATTATAAGTATACTTTTCCTTCAGTAATAACCTATCAATAGAGGGCCATGGAGTTTCGGAAAAACTGAAACTCAGTGATGTTTTGCCCTAGAAGAAGGAAAAGTGTGTTAACAAAAGTGAATGATCTGTTGAGTTGAGAAAAGGAGAATTAAATCAGTAAAAATGGACGAGGGCATGTCCAGTTCTGTCCAGAAGGGAAAAGTTTTCTCACCAAACATAAATACTTGGCTTCCTAGTAGTTTCATCCCCATTTTTAACTCCTGCTTTGAAAATTTTACCTTTACTGGCTGCAATAATTCCCTCTAATCTAGAAGTACATTGTTTAATATGGTAGCCACTCGTCACACGTGGCTACTGAGCACTTGAAATGTGAATGGTGCTCTGAATTGAGATGCGCTGGAAGTGTCAGATATACACTGAGTTTCAAAGACTCAGGATGAAAAAGATACTTATGTAAAATAATAATTGTTCAGTATTAATTACAGATTGAAATTATAGTAGTCTTTATATACTAGGTTTAAAAAAATACTATTAAAATTAGTTTTACCTGTTTCTTTTTGGTTTTTTTAATGAGGCTACTAAAAAACGTAAAACTACATATGTGGCTTGCATTATATATATATTTTTTGACTTTTTAAAAATTTTGATTGGAGTATAGTTGCTTTACATGACTTGCACTATATTTCTATTGGACAATGTTGACACAGAACCTTGGAGCCTTGATCATTTACTTACCTCTGTTTTGGAGCCAACTCCAATTACTTTCTAATGCAAAGTCTGGCCCGACCTACCTTAACACCCTAGGTCCAACCTTGCATGGAAGTGGGGTGGCCATTTAAGTGAGAAGGAGCCTCTCTTGGGCTGCTTAATTTCCATTCTGCTTGGTTAACTTTTAGAAGACTTTGTACCTGAAAAACTTCTTTTTTATATGTTCCTTATAAAAAAATCCTAAAATACTGATAGCAAAAAGAAAAAATAAAATCACCCATAAAATCTACCACCCAGAGATAATCACTAATGATATTTTGGCATATACCCTTCCTGAAACTTTCAATACACAAATACATATAGAGGTATATATATGTGTGTGTATATACATATTTTTTTTAGCAAAATGGGATCATACCATATATTCTGTTTTCTAATCTATTATTTTTACCTAATAAGATAACAGAAATATTTTTCCATGTCAATAAAAATATTTTTCCAATTTCATTTTTCATGACTTTACTCAGAAGTTACCTTAGAAATGAGGCCTTCCCCATTCACTCTATTTAACATTGAAACCTATACATACACCTTCCCAATCCTACCCTAATGAATTATTTTTCTCCATAGCATTTGGCACCTAACATGAAATGTTATGTTAATGAACGTCGTGAAATTTATTTATGTAGGTAGGTAGTTATTTAGCTTTTGTTTGTTTCCATTACTAGAATGAAAGTAACATGAAAGCAGAAATTTGTGCCTGTTTGTTCACTTCTCTACCTCAGTGCCTAGAATTGTTCTCAGCACACCTAAGATGCTTGAATATTTGCTGAATGAATGAATGACTGAATGAGTAAAAAACTAGATAGCATTCCATTATATTATGTTTTCTGGTTGATTTTTAAAATATTGTTAATTTATTTGTATCTCACCTGTATCCACATTTAAGGCAGCTTTTAAAGTTTTCAAAGGATCTGCTCTCAACTAAAAACACAGAATATTTATAATCCATCCATTTGCTAGAAAGTGTAACTAAATGTTGCCCAATTTTTATCAAAAGTATCATTTGGAGAAATAACATTCACAGAGAACTGTCTGAAGAATAAACAATCCATCTGTCCATTTAGATAGTCTGAAATTTAGCCCTATTTTAAACTATGGCATCATAGGGCATATTTGAGCTAAACTGTGACGATCCTGATAGAACAAGCTTAGGACCTGCTGAATCCCCATTTGGTGTTTCTGCAAGAAACGGTAGTGTAAAACTCAACATCATATTTGCTGTCAGGTGTTATAGAGGGTGGTGTCCACTATATCATTCAGTGTCTTCTCAGAAGAGCCACAAAACTTTTTGCCTACCTTGAGGAACTGAAAGGTTTTACAAATCCTAGGAGGGATGTGAATCTCATTGTGTTTTCCAATTTTCTTTAGCTGCCAAGAAGCTCAGAGTTGAATTCATAGCCTACCTTTAGTATTTGGGAATACTGCTTATAGAATCCTTTTCTGTGTTCGTTTTCCTTTTCGCTGTCATTTTATTATAATATTTCAATTTTCCTTTTACCCTTACTTTAAAAATCTATATTTTCCTATTGTTTTGTCTTTTGTGTATTATAGTAAGATGCTGCAAATGCTTTTTGGAATTAGGCAAACTATAAACCAGTCAAACTACAGTAGGGATAAATACACTAGCTATCATAGCCTGATGATATTAACTATTAAGAGCATCTAATTCCCTTTTCCCTAGAGCCATGTTCACCAAGCCACTCTCTGATTTTAACATGGCTTGTCCCGTAGATTTTTCTATATAAAGAGAATAGAAATACAACACTGGATTCCTCTAAGCAGTGTATTTCTCACTACAATTTAACACATAAACCCAAATACCATTATATTGCATTGGATTATAGAAAGACTAGAAACTCCCACTTGTAAATTAAAATTAAGATCACTACTCCTGGCAGACATGATTTTGATGTGGTCCTAGACTAGAAGTACAGAGGGATGGGCTGAACAATTCCTGTAGATCCCATCCAGTTTAGCAGTTTGCATTACAATGGCTGAAACCAAATGTCTCAGGGGAGCAGGAAAGTAAGCAAGGGCTCCATTTTTGCCAGACCTATTTTAAGTCTGAAGTAGGCAGCAGGATATTGAGGAGAAATGCTCATTATCACATACTTCTGATTTAGCAGCTGAACCACAACAGGGGACTTGATTACATCATAAAGATTTTTGGTAGGTTTTGTTTGTTTTGTTTTGGGTTTTGTTGTGGCCATCCCAAAGTACCATATACACACACCCTCTCAATGCTTGGGTTGGCACAGATGGAGATCTTGGCTTTGGGCATTTGGCTAGGATGGGGGGATGGGAGAACAACTCTGATTTTCTTTTTTCTTTTTTTTTTTTTGGCTGCATGGCGCAGCTTGTGGGATCTTAGTTCCCTGACCAGGGATCGAAACCGGGCCCTCTGCAGTGAAAGTGCAGAGTCCTAACCACTAAACCGCTGGGGAATTCCCTCCTTTTTTTTTTTTTTTTTTAATTTTTTTATCTCAATACTTTCCCAAATCCCTATTAATCTCATTCTTGGCCTTAACAAGGTCATGATGAGATGCTTAGATCAAGAAATGTCCTGACCCCAGGCTATACAGTATAGAAGTCACAAACCCTGCTCAGTCCTTCTCATTAAACTTCTGGGTTTTATTTATTTTTTTTAATACGACCATTACATATTACACAAAAATAAAAGTCAAATGAACTTGGTATTTATAAATTATTAAATAAAAATACAGGAATATATATTTATATTTATAGAGCTTTTTCTTTTCTTCTAAACTAACCAAATCTGTTCTCCCGCCGCTTTATGATTTTAAAAAAGTAAAATAGTGTATGCCCTAGAATAAGTGGGGAGTGGGATTAATAAGTGCAGGACCTAGTTGCCCTACCTCTGCTCCTTCCTTGGCCTAAGCAAAGTCCCTATTTGTCCCTTTGGGCTCTGGAGAGCAAGAAACACCCTCTCCACCTATTTAATCTCTGAAAAATGGCAATAAGATTTATTTCCCTTATTTTAAAAAAAATGAAATGGATTTAAAAATTGGGAGCCATACTCAGCCTTCTTGGCCAAGAGCTAACCCCAAGGAACTATATGGCTCTAGAAGAGAGTCGCTAGTTTTCCCTGACAGAAGAGTCTCTGGGGTTTCCGTTCCCACTCAAGCTCAGAAGGGCAGGACAGGTCAAAACTGCCCTCTGTGGTCCCATCCAAGCTATGCTTCCGGGAATCCAGACCAAGCCCTTTTACCATTTCAGAAAACAGCCTCTCCTTCCACCCAGGTGTGAAGGCCTCAGAGCCGGGCTTTTTGGTAACCTGACCACAGTCCCTGCTACCTCTGTTTGCTAAAGGTCCCCAGGAAAGCTACCAGGGCTAGGCGTCCTGTGGTAGAGGGTAGGGGGAAGAGTCTGACCCAAACCTGGGGGAGCACAGGCTCCAATTTGGAGCTGACGGTCTAGTCAGTGGTTTTCCAACTTTGTTTTTCAGCAGCAAACCCCTTAATGCAAATAAAATCTTACCCTGAACCCCGATATGTAAGACAGCTACAGGGGAGCTGTTCTGTTTGAGGGCAAGTCACCTGGCCTGCTCAGTGCCCCCGCCTCATCTCCCCCAAGGACTCCTGAGGCAACCCTAGGAAACTTTGGGGCTCTGCCAAGCAGTTGGAAAACCACTGGCCTAGTTTGTCCTGAGCAAGTCAGAGACCCCTCCCAACCCCAACTGCCTGCCACAGACTGGCTCTGAGTGCCTGGTACCAGCATACTCACAACAGACCAAGTGGCCCATGCAGTCCACCACCTCCCCTATAAATACCGTTAAAAAGTGCAGCCCTCTCTCAAAAGCAAAAGTCTGAGCTAAACACCTGAGGCCAATTTTGGTCCCACATTCTTGTGAGTACAACTATGTTGCCACATTCTGGGACCAAGTGAAAATCTCCAAGAGTCAACCATGGTCTAGCTAAGCTGGTCAGTGCTCAGGATCAAGGGCAGGGTTCTAGAGCACTGTGTCAGAAGAAGTCAGCATTGGAGAGCAGCAATTTTAGCACCTAGGAAAGTGCAGCAGTGAGGTCTGGCTCAGGGCATACATCTGGAGTGAAATCATGTCTTTCTCAAAAGAAAAAGCTGTCATCTGAATCTGTTATAGAGAACAGGGAGCTCTAAAGTTAACATCCTCAGACTCTGAGGTACAGACAAGTAAAACCCATGCAAACAGCGTGGCTTCCAAGAAAATACCAATGTTTCTAGGTCCTGGGAGGTACTGTGGAACCCAGACACCTGGCCCTTAATAAAGCAGCACCAAAGCCGACCACATGGAATAGGCCAGTCACGGAGTACACGTCACCCTCACATTCATGGGGTTCAGAGCTGGAATGTTCCTCTCAAGACATCAACAGTCTCTCCGAGACACAGTGCAGGACCCAGACTGTATTCCAGATCTGCATTTACGTCCACACACTCAAAAGGAAAATTAGTAAGAGCCCCAATTTAGAGTTTAAGTTTGGGTACAAAAGGTCCCAGAGATAGGGAACACTTTAGGCACCAGTGTGCCCCAGTGGGAGAGGAGGGCAGCAGGCAGCTCCAGCTCCAGAAGCCTCCACCCCCCGCAGGCTCCGCAGCCCTGCCTTTCTGTCAGAGCCCAGGAGGCAGCAGCAAGTGCGTGATGCACAAGGAAGGGGGACAATGAAGGAACAAGGCCAGCTACAGAAGTGCTCTTCTCTCCAAAGCCCTGCTGACGACTTTCTGCAGAAAAGTTGCCAGAGCCCTCAGTTTGGATACAGTGTTTCTCCCTCAGCCTTGAGGCAGCAGGACAAGGGGAGAGGGGAGGGGACGTTGGGAGGAGGGACAGAGAGCTGCCCCTCGCTCTCACCACTGCAAGAGGGAATGTTTTCTCCTCGAGGAATCCCACTGCCACCAGACTAGACAAGCAGCCCAGCATGCACACAAGCACCCGTGCACATGCACACGCATGTCCCAGCAGTCCACGGTCACAGCCACCTCTCCCTATCCCCTGAGAACCCCAAGCTCCCATTCCAAAGGGATGTTCCTTCTGTGTTTGCCCCAAATCTCACTCACTCAAAGGAGACGCCAACCCCTTATGCAAGTCCACCTTCCTCAGGGCTGCAAATCAAGCTCTAGGTAGAGTTTCATGTGCCTACACCTATAGGCATGATCCCTCCCACCTCCCCCCAACCCTGGAATGAATCCATCTCCTGACTTTCCCAATACATTCCGCAATAGCTCCAGTTCACTCTTTCAACCGCCTGCCTGGCACACTCAGCTCTCTTGCACGCTACCTTGCCCCTTCCCATCCCCGTTCCACGCCCATCCTTTCCCCCACTTCTTCCAAGGGCATTCCTCTGCTCTGTTCCTGCTCTCCTGTCCCCCAGCCACACCTCGCCCCACCTGGCCCTGGACTTTCTCACTTGCTAGCAAAAAAGGCCCCTACAGTTACCAGGGCCCCCAGTGCCACGGCCCCCGTCAGCACTGTCCTCACTGAGGCCCAGTTCCCCTCCCGCAGACGCCGCGCCTCCTCCAGGGCCCCGTCCCCGTATAGAGCTGTGAACTCCGCCTGTGGGAGAGAAGGGAAGTAGGAGAGAAAGAAGGAGAAAGGGATATCAGGAGAGGAAAGAGTGGAGAAAAGAGGAGAGGGAGAGTTCCAGTTCCATCCACTGCAAGCACCACCCCACCCCCAGCTCCTCTCTGGCCCAAGCTCCTGGCCGCCAGCCCCTCTGATCCCCCCTGAGCGCCTGGCTCATTTGCCCTTCTCTACGTCAACTGAATCCCATCCTTTCCCTGGCCAAAAATTCTGCTCAGAACTGGCATCCTTTGCCAAGGCTTGCCTTGACCACCACCCATCCCTGATCCCTGACACCCCCATGCCATGTACTCTGGTGTAAAAAATTCCCGATGGCTGGATGCCATTTCTCTGCAGGCACTACACTGTCTACTGTGTATTCTGTCCTCTGCTTTGGACCATGAGCCCACCCAGTGATGACTGCATGGCAGCCCTGGAGTGCAGAGTCCAGTGATACCCATAGTGAGGGCATCTGATTCCACCCAAACAGGGAGACTCAGCCCCCGTGCCTCATTCCCAGCACAGCCGCCCCCAGCTCCAGCCAGAGCCCCCGTCTTCCCCCTGGAGACCAGCTTTTCAGAGGGATGTTCAGGGCAGCAATGGAGAAGTTTCTTACCCAGCCCCCGCTGCTGTGGATCCAGTCGGCCAGCCGCGTCTCCAGGTAGGCCACCATCCACTCCTGCACTTGTCCCACAAGTGGCTCCATCTCCTTGTTGACACTCTCAGCACACAGCGCGGCTCCAAAGACAAAGAAAGCCACAAGGCGGCCCCAGTTGGGCCCCCCTTGGAAGAGTTCATCAGAGACCTGGGTGAAGCGTTGCTGGGCCGAGCCCGGGGTCACATGCAGCTGAGCTGCCAGATCTGAGAAGGTGCGCCGGAAGCGGGTCTCGAACTCATCTCCAGCTGCCCGCATGGCTTGGTGCAGCGGGTCAGCTGCTGGGCCCTCCCCGGGGCCAGCTCCACAAACATAACCCTTCTGCCTCAGCTTATAGCCTACAAAGTCTGCCACTAGAGCCCGTGTGTCTGGGGCCGAGGCTGGGGTCGCCATCCGGGCAGCTGCAGGAGTCAAACACAAAAGACTGGCATGAATATATGGTCAGAGACCCAGAAGGAGGCATTTCAGGTTTGGCCAGCCCATGAGACAGGGAGGGAGGTGAGGGGAAATCTCAGAAACCACTGGGCCGGGACGAGTAAGAACAGGAGATTAGGCCATGGTGTGGGGCCAGGGCATGAGGGGCTGGCCCTCAAATTCATAATATGCCAAAATAAATGTAAAACAAGTAAATTTCACCTAAAATACTTTAGATTCTTTTCATAACAAGACAACAGCAGTTCTATGACACCTCTATACCTCCCCCACCAACCCCGCCACAGTACACACCTTTTTGGCTAGAGGAAGGGGCTTAGGACCTCCCCAGAGGCAAGATGTGAAGATGCTGGCAGAGGCACAAGATGGGCGAGGAGACAGGGGCTGAAGGGAAAGGGGGAGAAGCAAAGGGTTGCCCGGGACAGAGAAGGAAGGGGACACTCACCCAGCCTGGATGGCAGCTCTTAGGACCCAGCGCTGGTGGCAAGGAGCCCCCAGCTGGGGCCTTTCATCCTCCTGCCCAGCGTGGAGCCCTGGGAAGGGGAGGGGGAGATCAGAGCTAGGTGGGGAAGACCAGGGATTAGGGTCTGGGCTGAGAAGGGCTGGGGTTGCAGCTCCCGGGACCAGGCCCCTGCCCCCAACGCTCTACCAGCTGTGTGGCCGAATCCATGTTTAATGACTGTCCTCCCGGGAAACCCAGGGCCAAGGGCTTCCTGCCGACACCATCTCTACTCCCGCTCCCCCCAGTGCAGCCCAAAGGCCCAGCTCCTCCCTCACCCCCACCCTCAGCCGGTCTCCAACCCCGCCTGCCTGCCAGGTTAGGGATCTCACGGGTCAGGCCGCTGCCAGGATCTGGCTGTTTCCTGGTGCAGGAGCTGGGAGGGAGGGAGAGAGGGAGGAAGGGAGGGAAGGAAGGAGGGAGGATCCGGCGCCGGGTGATGATGGGGCCCAGAGATGCGTCCAGAGAGAGGGGCGGGGCTGGGACGCAGGCTTGGGAAGGGCCACAACTCAGGAAGAGAGAGGGCCGCTGGAGGCCAGGAAGAGCAGGGCTAGGAGGACATGGAGAGCCGGACGGGGCTCCTGACCCTGGAGGCTACTCAGAGAAGCCGGCTGAGGCTCAGGAAACCTCAGAGCAAATTCAGCATTTCCAGAAGGTCTCTGATGTTCCATGCACTTGTTGAACTTTTCCAGCCCTGGAATGGGTGCCCAGAAAAGAGGAGCAGTTCCCATTCCGGTGGGAACTGCCTACCAGGTGCCTCATCCTGTGGGACTAGCAGACGTGACACAGACACCAAACACTTCACTTCTTCTTTTCTCCAGGACCTTTAACCCAGTGGTCTCTACGTGAGCTGGGGCTTTAGCCAAGCATCAGGGAGTCAGGACTTGGATTGCAAGCAGTTTCTGCAGGTAACTTTATCTTCTTTTTTTTTTTTTTTTGTAATTAGATTGGTTTCTTTTTTAGTTCTTTCTAGCCAACACGTGAACTTATTCTCATTATGAAAAAGTCAAATAATATGGAAGTGTAGAGAAAGAAAATACAAGTCATCAATCCCCCTCCCTCTGCTCTTCCCCCAATTCCACCTCCCTTCCTGGAGGTTGCCAATGTCAAGGTTGATGTTTATCCTTTCAGATTACATATATATATGCAAATACATGAATGTCTATCATTTATACAAGGCAGTATGTTTACACAGCGTGTGAAGCCATCTGACTACAGCTGATCCACACGAGGGCACCCTCAGGCATTCTGATTGGGGCCCACCAGCTCTTGCAGCTGGCACTACCTTCAGCTCCATTTGGAGGGCTCTCCAACCAAAGGCCGAAAGAGGTAACCCAATTTTCCTTCCCTGCTGGTTCCCTTTTCTTCTACCTCCAGTCCAAGCCTTGGTATTCCCATCTGCCTCTATGGTAACTAGAGAAGAAAGGTCTTTTCTGTAAAGATGGTGATGACTAACACATTTTGAAGACTTATTAGGTACTAAGTGCTTTCTTTACACACTTGATATTTTATCTTCACGCTAATCCTTATGTTGTGTTATCCTCATTCTATGGATGAGGAAAGTGAGGCTTGGAGAGGTTATGTAATTTGCCCAAAGCCACATACTGAGAAGATGGGCCTCAACCTAATTCTGATTTGAAAGTTTGTCCTAACTTTAGCACTGTATTGTTTCAAGGTCCCTCTTTGCTTCAGGTAATCAATGCTGTTATCATGCCATTTACAAGGCCAAACTGAATCCACATCATTTGCAAACCCAAACTCAGTTCTCCCCGATATTCTGAACATACCACCGATTCCACTCCTTTATGACTGTATCCTTTCAACCATCCTCATTTCTTCTTTGTCCTTGGGCTGATCATTCCAGCTGCTACCAGCAAGATTGCCTTCTTCTTTTTTTTTAATGTAATTTTATTTATTTATTTATTTTATTTTATTTTTTTGGCTGCGTCGGGCCTTAGTTGAGGCACACAGGATCTTTCCTTGTGCTGTGGGCTCTTCATTGCGGTGCACGGGCTTCTCTCTAGTTGTGGCGTGCGGGTTTTCTCTCTCTAGTTGTGGCGTGCGGGTTTTTTCTCTCTCTAGTTGTGCCGTGCGGCCTCCGGGGCATGTGGGCACGTGGGCTCTGTAGTTTGCGGCACGCGGGCTCTTTCACTGAGGTGCGTGAGCTCAGTAGTTGTGGTGCGCAGGCTCAGTTGCCCCGCGGCAGGTAGGATCTTAGTTCCTCAACCAGGGATCGAACCCACGTCCCCTGCATTGGATGGCGGATTCTTTAGCACTGGACCACCAGGGAAGTCCCAAGTTTGCCTTCTTTCTTATAAAATAATCTAGCCTAGTCCTTCATTTGCCGTCCTGATTTCTTCTAAGAATTTACTTGAAATAAAAACACTTTTGTCACAGGATCCGAATAGATTTCTGTCTGCCCACCCATTTATTTATAAGCTTGGTGAGAGCAGGCACTGAATTTTATTCACTTTTATGTCCTCATAGCCTAATAGACCCTCAGTAAATGTTGACCGAAGAAATCACTCGATGCCTCTGGCCAGTTATTGAGTAGGCGCAGTCAGATGTTTGAAGATCACTGCAGTGGCTGTTTAAGAAACAAAGACTGCTGGACCAACACAAATTACACCAGGTCCAAAGCTGTGTACCTCAAGGACCTTCTCAGGCCAACACTACAGAGCCAAGGAATGGCAGCTCAAACTGTAGACAAGGCAACAGAGCTTTTCCCAGAAAACCTCGAGCCATTTAGGCTGACGTGGAACCTTACCTATTCTGTCAATAACATATTTTAGCAGAGCAAGGAAGACAGTTTTTAACTGCTTGACTGTAACACAAATTACTGTAGCATTATTTTATACCCTAAAATATGAAAAGAATGTGTCCATGGATTATATACGTATGTGTAAAATAAGAAAATAAAACTCAATATCACTTTAAAAAGGAGTCCTGGCTAAACAGCATTGCTATGGTTAGTACTGGAATTAAAATGCAAGCAGGAATAAATTGTATAATAATAAGATAGCATATGTCTCACTATTTATTTCCAACTTAGTCACTTGTGATTTTATGGTTAAACACTCCTGTTCCTTTAAATTTAGAGATTCCATTTCCACTCTAAGATTCCCCGTTTCAATGCTTTGAGAATGTTAACTATTACCCTGAAATGTTTTAATCCACTTATAACTAAGTGGATGGATGAAAGAGTAGACTCTAGAGTGGGACTGCTGACTTCTAATTCCAGCTATCCAAATATTAATTTATGTGACCCTGGGCAAGAGTCCTATCCTGTCTCTCTCCCTCAGTCTTCTCATCCATAAAATAGGCATAATACTCCTGAGTCCTATGATGACTGTATTATATGAGTTAGTATTTGTAAAACAACTGTACTTAGCACACTGTAAGTGCTACACAAGATCAGGAGGAAGTTAGAAAAAAACTAAACTTCACATTTTTTTCCCCACTAATATAGAAAAAAATGAAGGAGTAAAAAGCAGCTCTGTGCCCTTCTTGGAGCTCCCACTGGAACTAGAACCCCACAGCCCCAGCTCCAAGAGATATATGTGATGATTCATTCAATAATTTGAGGGCCTACTATGTGCTGAAACTGACCATGAATCAGACACAGCCTCTGCCGTCAAAGAGCGTACAGTCAGGTTAGAGATCAGAACTCTAATCCACTTTTTTACAGATGAGAAAACTGAGGTCCAGAGAAGTTGTGCCTTCCTCAAGGTCACGCAGCTAAATAGCACCAGAGGTGAGACCAGAAACTTTGTCTTTCCACAACTCTCAGCTCAGAACTCTTTCAAATGGGCCACCCACCCTTTTGAGTACCACATCTCAGCTTCTGTTTGAGACTCTAACTAGCTTTCGTGACCTTCCCATGTTTTCGCCCATCATCCTCCCAAACCTGGAGCCTAGGGTTTGGGAAAGAAGACGTTGAGCCCTGAAGAGAAAGTGACAGGCTGGGCCTTTTGAAACTTCCCCGAAAAGGAAAGGAAAGGTTACTCTCTACTCCCTGCGTTAACTCTTCCCGAGCCGAAAGGCTGAGGCCGTTAAAAAAAAAAAAAAGAAAAAAGGCAGAGTGGTCTCACTCAGGACCTGTAGGCTGGAGTGCCCACCTCCTGCTGGATGGGGAGCCACCTGTCAGAGGGCTGTGGGCAACGGCCGCGGGACCGGAGGGTGAGCGCCGCTGAGCGCAGGCTCAGAGCAGAGAGACGCAGGAGGTGATGGTCAAATACTGGGAGCTGAGGTGGAGGATTCTGGAGGTGACAGCAAGGAGAGTACGCAACTGCGAAGGGTGCCTGAAGCTTCTGCGCCAACACCAGGCGGGTGGGAGACAGGAAAGGAAGGCAGCGCGGAGGCGCTGCGGGAGGGCTCCGCCGGGGCGGGGGGTGCCATGTCTCGCGAGCGGTCCCCCCGCACCGACATTCCCCGCAACCTGAGCTTCATCGCCGCGCTGACAGAGCGCGCCTACTACCGCAGCCAGCGGCCCAGCCTCGAGGAGGAGCCGGAGGAGGTGCCAGGCGAAGGCGGGACGCGCCTCGGGGCCCGATCCCGAGCTCCTGCTCCGAGTCGGGAGCGCAGGGCTCGCTCTGCGCCCGCCGGAGGCAGCGGTACCCGGGTGCCCCACAGCCGCAGCCCCGACACCCGTAAGAGAGTGCGTTTCGCCGACGCGCTTGGGCTGGAGCTGGCCGCGGTGCGCCGCTTCCGCCCGGGAGAGCTGCCCCGGGTACCCCGCCACGTGCAGGTCCAGCTGCAGAGGGACGCCCTTCGCCACTTCGCGCCGTGCCAGTCCCGCGCCCGAGGTCTCCAGGTAGGCGGCAGAGGTACGCCCCTTCCCCGTGACCTCCCCAACTTGGCCTCGGCGGGTTTATGGGAGTGGATTTATCTAGGAGCACCCATCTCCACCCCGAACCCTGGGCTTGCCCTCGCTCATCCCTTTTGGTGTCCCCATTGGCAAGTGGCTCTAGGCCACTCTCCCAGCTGGGCTCCCCTCTGCCCGGACGCCGGGGTCGGCCTCCGATTGGTCCCGTGCCTCGCCCTGACCCCGCCCCCTCTCTCTCCCCTCCCCTCCCTTCTCCTGGGCTCCCTCCTCCCCTTTCCTCCTTTCCCCCTTTCCCAGCAGGAGGCGCGCGCTGCCCTGGAGCCGGCCAGCGAGCCTGGCTTCGCGGCCCGCTTGCGGGCGCAGCGAATCTGCCTGGAACGCGCCGAGGCGGGCCCGCTGGGCGTGGCCGGGAGCGCGCGCGTGCTGGACCTGGCCTACGAGAAGCGCGTGAGCGTGCGCTGGAGCGCCGACGGCTGGCGGACCCA
The DNA here is from genome assembly GCF_003031525.2 of Neophocaena asiaeorientalis asiaeorientalis. Lineage (NCBI taxonomy): Eukaryota > Metazoa > Chordata > Mammalia > Artiodactyla > Phocoenidae > Neophocaena > Neophocaena asiaeorientalis. Next base: position 57,609 of record NW_020173974.1, on the reverse strand, counting down.
ACGCGAGGAGCCCGCCGCCTACGC
>NW_020173974.1:48725-57555 GCF_003031525.2 Neophocaena asiaeorientalis asiaeorientalis | reverse complement strand
TGCTTTTCGCCTTGCGCTACCGCGTTAGCGGCCACGAGTTCTGGGACAACAACGGCGGCCGTGACTATGCTCTACGTGGGCCCGAGCACCCGGGCAGTGGTGGAGCCCCGGAGCTACAGGGCTGGATCCACTTTATCTGAGACGCCTGCGGCCGACGGCGGAAAAAAATCAAAGGCACCGGGGGGCTGGGGGATCCCGAAGATTTGGTGGGGAGGAATGGGAGAAACCGAGATTGGCGGGGAGCTGCCCTAGAGAGTGAAGCCCGGGAGGGCGAGGAGGATGGGGGAAACCAAAGGGGTGTGGGGTGTGGGTAGAATCAACGAAAGTTGGGGAGGTTGGGGTGGATGTGAGTGGAGAAACCCAAGTCATAGAAGGAGGGAGACGGAAAGGGTGCTGGAAGTTTAGAAAAGAAGCAAAAGGACTATAGTGACGTTCTCTTCCGTGAGTGGGCATTGGGAGAAAGTGAGTAGGTCCGTCCGGCCTAGGCAGTCAAAGGTTGAGGGTAACTCTTTGGGACCGAGGACATATTTTGTGTGAACTAGGAGCCCACCACAGTTGAAATCATTTAGATTGCTGGCTTATTCTCTCTTCTTACTGGCCTTAGCCACCGCAGGTTCCCCAGCCCTGCCCATCGTAGCTTTAACTCACCCATAATTGCCTTGCTTAAGTCCCAGGAACTTGGCCATTGCTCCCCAGCCCCTGACATTATGACAGGATTCGCTTGTCACCCCAGCCCCTAGCTTCAGTCTTCACTGACTGGCTGGGGAGTGATGGCAGGTAGCATCAGAGCTTCTTCCTCCAGCCTCCAGGCAGCCCTGGGGATGAAAATGAAAGTAAAACCAACTCCGGGCTTGTCCTTGTAGCCAAATAATGCGGTGCCTAAGGTGTTGGTGCACTCAGGGGCTTCCAGAAAAATGCCAGCCTTACCTTTCTGGGTGCCTTCTAATGACCTCTAAGCACTTTATGGACTGTATTTGTCAAGAGACAGGTGAATCACAGGATTCCTTCTGCCACAAAAGAAAAGGAAGTCACTGACTAGCTGGATAACTTTGGGCAAGTTGTTTCACCTCTCTGGGCCAGAGTTTCCTCCTTGAGAAACTGCATTTGGATTAGGTGATCTCTTAGGCCCCTTCTTGCTCTGACATTTTATGATCTGTGAGGGGCAGAGTGTGGATTAGAAGCCACATTCTCCAGCCTACGTTTGGAGTGCTTACAGTTCAGAACACACAGCACCCCAAGCGTGTGGTTGGGCCTGAGAATGGCTCTCCAGTCTTTGACACATGTTCCAGAGCCCAGAAAGCATCCAGTCTGCAGCAACCCGCCTGCAGCCTCAGGGTATTCCAGGGCCTCTTTCAAACCACAGCTCATCCTCTGCCCCTTGCTTTTGCTCTTGACCCAACAGACTTCCAGCCTGGGTGCTGTGAGACAGCTTTGGGGAGGTGCCTCTCTAGGGGAAAATGATGCTTGGGAGCCCCCAAAATGAAACAACGTTGGGGACTTTCTTGAGTATAAAGGATTATAGGTATAAGAAACTGAAAACATTTCAAACCAAGAATCAGAGCACCTTGAAAATTAAATGGTACCAGAAGATGGCAGTCTGCTCCATACCTTGAGCAAGTGAAATGGGAAAGCTGGACTCTTCTCCCCATTCACATTTATGCCTTATGTCTCTCCTGGTTAACCTCAGCTGGTTGTTTGTTTTTCCTCTCCTCTCACCCTATGTCTAAGCTCTTTGCTTTTCTCTTTCCTTGTCCCCTTCTCATCACTTTCATTTTTCTTTTAGCATATATGGTATTTACCTTCACTTTCTCTATTTCCATCTGCCTCCCTCTTCATCCTTGTTGAAGATGAAGGAGTGGAGAACCTACTTCCTTTTCTCCAAGACCATGGTTGATCCACCTTCCTCCCTCAGGCTCCTTCTTGACAGTCTTCTAGAAGGGAGAAGAGGGAAAAGCAGTTCCTGATGCTGCAGATGAACAAGGAGCTCCCAGGTAACCAGCTCCCCACACCCGTTTCTATCTGTTACTGATTTCTCAAAATTTTCTGGATTCCCCTTTTATCTCTTAGTGAGCGAGGGTACACGCACACGTGCCCATACATGCGTTCAGAATAGAGTATGGGGCTTATTACCATGCCCCTCCTCTCCAAATCTTTAATCCTTTGAAGAAAAATGGCTGAAAGAGAGAAACCCTGGGTCATTCCTCAGACAAATGCCCATTTAAGCATCATCTTCACCTGGTGGAAAAAACAAAGAATTTCATGCATCTTGTGGATCACCCTCAGGTCAAAGTTCCAGCAGAGTGACGAGAGAAAGTGTACTGAAAGCCACCAGCAATACACTTTTTAGTCACCAATGAAGAGCCCAAGGGAGGATAATGGAGCGGGAGAGTGGGTCAAGGCTCAGTGTGTGATCATCTCTTGCGTAATGTGTATGCATTACTGTTATGTGTATCAGCAGTCGCAAGAGCTCACATTGACTTACGTAGCTGCTAAAATCTGGTGTCTTGCATGCTTTATAATCTGCAAAACGACCCTATGAGTTGAGTAATGTTATTCCTGTTTTAGAGAGAAAGCAATTCAGAAAAGCTCGGTAATTTGTGCAAGGTCACACAGCTAGTAAATGGCCGAGCTAGGACTGTGAACCCAGGAAATCTCCAGAGCCTCAGTGCATAACCATGATGTCATAATATTATCCTTTAAAAACAAAATTAAAACCTTGCCATTAAAAAAAAAACCTTGGCACATACCATCTCTTATTAGGAAAAGACCATAGTTTCTAATTGTGCTCTGCCTTCCCATCCTCCCAGCCTCCCCAACTGGCTTGGAGAAGGCAAAGCACCAAGGGTCCCAAGCTTCATCTGCTATTTCCAGGAGCTTGCTGCTGCCTCCTGTGCCAGTGTCCCGGCTCTGCAGGATCAGCAAGGAACCACTGCGCCTGCGCCTGCGCCTGCTGGAGAACTTGGGAACCCATTTGAACTCCAGCCTTGCCATACATTGGGATTCTCTCCTGGCCCTAGCCAGTCCTCCACACTTGTTGGTATGCTGTGCCCCTTCCTACTACCCCAGCTAGCCCTGAGCAGGCCAATTCCCTAAAGTTTCCACTAGAAGGGTCCCTGACTAGGACAATTGCTGGATGGTCTGTGCTTGGGCCCTCTCTGGGAACCTGAGTATTACTAAGCAGATAAATGCAAATGGTTGGGCGCAGGGAACCAAGAAGAGTTCATTGTTCCTGAGCTTTTTCTCTAAGAAGTACCCTGGCTCACCCATGCCCCTATTCTCAGCTTTACAGAGCCAAGACATGAGTCTTCTGGTTCTTCCCATACAGAGCTGCCCCAGGGCCTGGGGGTAAGCTGCTAGTCTAATCTGACATGGGAAACACTAGGAATTTGGCAGAAACTTCAGAGATTTGTCATGTGTTAGGCGTTGTGGTGGGGACTTTCCTCTAAAGCCTGATGACTATACGAATGGGGGCAATTTAGGGTATAACCTGTTAGCCATGGACTGGGAAGGGCCATAAGAGAAACCATTACCATGGTCAGGGGCTCAGGTCCTTGAAGCAACACAGCAGGAACACTCTTGCCCTTTCCTCTCATCCAGACCTCAGATGTCTTCCTAAGTATTCTTCCTGTTCCTTTGTTTTCTTTTATGAATACATTATTTCTTTTATGAATATATCATTTCTCTTCACAATAAGCCCTAACTCAACTTGCCAATCTAATCCCACATTCCCTTGCTTCTAACTCCTGTGTTTCTCTGGAGCCCCTCTGGATCCTTGCAATGCACAGGTCATAGAATCCAGAGACCTGAAAAGGCTTGTCTTTAGAGATCACTGTGTCCAGACTCCTCTAGAGATGAGGACACAGGTCCAGAGATGAGAAGGGACCCCAGCAGGGTCAGAGAATTTGTTAGTGCAACTCCAGATGGGACTTAAACCCAGGCCTCCTGACCACCTCCCATTCCCAGGCTATGAAACAGGCCTCTCTCCACAGGGTCAGACCCACGATTTTTCATGGCAAGGGACACGTCAGAAATTTTCATTTTCTGCTTCTAGTTTCCATTCCCTTCCCCGTCCAGGCAGAAAGAGAAACAAAAGGGACTGGTATGTCCCCAGCCTTGGCACTTCTTTCAGTGATATCGCTGAAGAACAGTGAAGTTGCTAAAACAAACAACAACAACAAAACAACAACTGAATAATCTACCCGTTGAATAGCTAACCTGGAGAGGAAATGAAAGTTTGCTATTTGAATCCCCCTCAAACCACCGTTCTCATCAGACCCTTCCCGAGCCTCCCCACCCTCTTCACAGTGCAGCTCTGTACACTGGGCCCCAGACCCACTCGTATTGTGCCTCACTTCAGCCTCCTCATGCAACTGCTCTCCCTTCTGGATAAAAGACCTCGTATTTGAAATAAAGTTGAAATATGAAAAGAAAGTATAAGCTACTGAGAAGTATTGTTTGTTTGGGGCTGAGGGTGGCAAGAGACCCAGAGGCACCCTGCATTTCTTGGCCATCTCATCTCTTGCAAGTCCTGTTCACTGTCTGCTGGAGTCCTCTGGCTATGCAAAAGTTGGATGGGAAGGAGATGTGGAGGAGTTGGGCGGCCCTGGTATGAGACACCCCTGTAGTATCACGGCACCCTTTTGGGTAGTGGTAGGGAAAGTTACCAGGCCCAGCTCATAGCTCCCTTGCACCCAGCACCAGCTGCAGTTAAAGCGAATAGCTCAGGTGAAGGCCCCATGTTTCCCCTTGGTGGGGTGCTTTCCATGTTTCCCCTTGGTGGGGTGCTTTTCTTAAGGAGGCCATTTAAATTACATTCTGCTCCTTAGGCACTGGAAGGAAAAGCAAAGCCCCTTTTGTCTATCAAGGGCAATCCTAAAACAAAGGACAAGAAATATGGTGGAGAGGAAGAGCGAGGACCTCTCTGTCTATTTGAAAAAGATCAAGTTCTAACATAGTATTGACTCCCACATCACCTGAATGATGAAGGAGTCCAATTATCCACCAAGTAATGAGACTGTTCCTTATAGGGAAGCCCTAGCCCGAGAATAATCAGATGCCTCATCATTACATCATAATGGCCAAGTTGTGATGTCACTGCAGAGCACCCACTCTTTAGTACACGCGTTGTAATTGAAACCGGATATGCTGAAGGGTAGAGTCAGCATGAGGAGCAGATCCCCAAGAAGAGGTAAGTGGGGGCTTTCCATGGGTTCCCTCCATGGCTTATCACCTAGGGTCTCTCTGTGGCCCTAATGTCTTTCCAGACTTCTCATATCTTAGTTTGGTGGTAGGTTTGTCTGAAATCTCTCTTCTGCAAACTCCATTGCAGCTTTTGCTATCCCAAATCCTCAATACTTGCAGTTGTGACGACTGGTCAGCCCTCACGTCTGTTTTTTAGGACAGAGCGCAGAACACTGGAGCAGGGTTTCCCTAACTGGGGCAGAAACTCACCATATCTGTTTCGTTAGTCCCAGGGATAGATCCAAGTTTTCGGTTGTCTGAAGCATACAACTTTTGGGGCCTTTTTCAAGTAAAATAAATATTTCAGAATGAGAAAAGATATTTTAAAAATTATAACTTTAAAAAAGCCGACAAATAGCACAATATCACAAAATCAAGAAAAATAACATTTTTAAAATTACCTATGTGGCAAACCTAAATATTTTTCCCCACAATTTTGTTTTTGGCTGCATGCTCTTTGATAGTCTTTTTATATGATGATTATAGATAATTTTTCTGTAAAGAGATAATTCCATCTCCATGATCACTTTTAAAAAATTCTTGATAATTAAAAAAAATTTCAAAAAAAAAAAAAAAAAAATTTCACCTTCACACCTTGTAAGTAATAGTGTCACATAATTTGGGGGGACTTTTGTCAAACTTGGAAAAACACTACCAAATGTCTTTAGTATATGTGGTGTAAGATTTTGGAGCATTTTCAAATTTGCAATAATGAATAACATAAACTCTGAATTTTTGACATTGGGAGTATTCCTGGAAGCTGTATGTATTAAGTTTGTTAGAGCTGCCATAACAAAATACTTAGACTGGGTGGCTTAAACAGTGGAAATTCTCTCACGGTTTTGAGGCTAGAAACCTGAGATCCAGGTGTTGGCAGGGTTGATTTCACTCTGAGGTTCCTCTCTCTTGGCTTGTGGATAGCCATCTTCTCCCTATATCTTCACATGGTCCTACCTGCATGTCTGCATCCAAATTTCCTCTTATTATAAGGACAGCAGTTATACTGAATTAGGACTCACCCTAAAGACCTCATTATAATTTAATTACCTCTGCATAGACCTTATCTCTAAATATGATTACATTCTGAGGTACTGGGAGTTAGGACTTTAACATATGAATTTTAGCAGGACACAGTTCAGCCCATAACACTGTAATTACTATTTATTCACAGAAGTAACTGCAAATCACAGATGTGTAACTCCTACACCCAAACTAAATGTATTCCCAGCTCAACTTCGTTAGTCAATCCCCAAATGCCCGTGGCCTCTTCATTGCCACTGGACAAAAGGAGAAGTGTGATGGAGGAGGAGTCAGAAAGGAAAGAGACACCAGTCTTGACCAACTGCAGTTTCAATTTTTTTTCAAATTCTACAAAAACCTATGATCATATTAACACATTGCTGGGACTCCTCCCATGCTTTGGAAGAGTTCTGTGCAAGAGAGGGCCCTTCCTCCAACTTCCTTAGCTATTAGGTCATTGTGTGTCTGGTCAGTCCTGCTATATTTCTGAGCCATGCAAAGGGAGAGGGAGTTTTCACCAAAGATTAAGGATGATGTGGTAAATCCACATTCTTCAGCACTAGTCCCTGGAAGAGCTGGGATGATTACTGTCTTGCTGAAGGTGGGACCCTCCCTTCTCTGATAATGTCAAGTCTGGACCTCTTCCTCTCTTCCACTCCCCCACCCCAGTCCACTCTATCTTCTAAAGTGTTAGGGTAATAGCTGATTCATTTTGCTGTACAGCAGGAACTAACACAGCATTGTAAAGCAACTATACTCCAATAAAAATTAATAAAACACAAAAAATAAAGTGTTAGGGTGAAACCCACATAAAGGAGGGAGGCTTCAGTCTGTTCTCCAGAACTGGGGCAGAGGAGTTTCTTCTTTCCTTGGATTCTTCCTCCCTTAAATCTGTCTTTGATTTTTCTCCCTACACCTGAATTGGGAGTGAGTATCCTTCTGAGACAAGAAATGTGACTGAGCTGTCTACCTTTCATAATTCCCAGCCCATGATCTGTGATGCCCAGAGTGACTGGCTGAACTCTCCAGGGGCAGCCACTAAATTTTCACTGTTCCTGCCTGGCTTTCCAGCCAAATAAGCGTTGAGTTCTTCCGGGTCAATCCAGTTTCATTGTTTGGATTATAAAACAATAAGCTCTCCATCGACAACTGAGGGCTGCCTGCTGCCTACAGTGTTTCACTTTTCCCTTCCTTCGTTACATACAAACCATTGGCGTATTGTAATAAGTCATGATTTAGGAGAAGTTCTGTATGTACCACCAGCCCTGGCTTAAACCCTCAGGGATCAAAAGTTTCTAATTCTAAAGCTGAGAATATTCTTTCTGTTGCTTACTCCTATCATGTTTTTGCAGGATACTAGTTTGAAGGGCATGGCTCTTAGGAGTTGAGATTGTTACTAAATGTATTGAGGGAGAGAGGGGAGGAAGGGGCAAATGCAGGGCCAGCAACAGAAAATGGGGCTTCAAGCTGAATTAGAGATATATTTCTCATGCTTGGCAACCTTGAAAGAGCTCTTGACCTTAGACTGGAGCAATGAAGAATCAGAAGTAGCGATTATGGTGGTTGACTTTTAGGGGGTACAGGGGGAGTGGCGAGATCAGTGGAATACAGGGCAAAGTCTGAAATTGTTTTATAAGTTATTGTCGGTATATAAGCTATTGTGACCTAAATAACACAAGAGGAGACTAGCATGAGAACAGAAGACTCACTTCAGAAAGTATCGTTCCCAAGTTTTAGTCAGAAGACAGAATCCTAACTATACAAACTTTTGGCCCAGAATTTCGGTGTGGAATACTGTTTCGGTGGAAAGACCATTTTATCGCACCCCCTTTCTTTACAACAAAACCAAGGTCCCCAAATATGAGGCACATTTCCAGGTCCTCTTTACTAGGGCGGAGGGGGTGGGTAAGTCCGAACGAGGTGACCTCCTCGAGCACTTCGTCTTTGAGAACACCTGTCTGGTGACAGCTGGACCCGGGAAGTGGCTGAAGGTGCCGGGCTGCTAGGATCCTCGTCTTTAAGGGTGTCCAAGACATTTGATCCATCTCGAGAACAAGTTCCCGGTTGCTCTAGGCGCTTCGTTTACAGTGACGCTGACAGCGGCTGGGCCCTCGTCTGGGAACGCGCGTCTCCTGTGTGAGACTGGCAAAGGGATACTGAAAAAGTCTTCCTTCCGAAGGAAACAAATGGGGAGTAGTTGTAGGCGGTCTGGACAGTTCAGCAAACTGCTGTGAATTTCTTGGGGAATTCCAGGAGGAACATTGCCCAGTGGACCCCGAAGATCCGGCGCCCACAAGGCGAGGGTTGGGAGGGGGTACCATTCACTGCATCCTAGCCCGGGGGGACATCTTCTCTGCCCCACGCAGCCAATAGCCACCCCGGCTGAGGCCCACGGAGCCAATAGCCGACTTCAACCGAGGCCCACGCAGCCAATGGCCGGGCCAGCCTGTTCCGCCGGGGCCCGCCCACCTGCGTTCACCAATCAGGACTCGGACCACCTTGGCACCGCCCCTGGAGCCCGCCCCACCCATCCGCCCCGCCTCCAACTCGCTGAAGCAGGGCTGGGCTA
>NW_020173974.1:0-48635 GCF_003031525.2 Neophocaena asiaeorientalis asiaeorientalis | reverse complement strand
GGGGGGGGGGGGGCAGTCCCGGTCCCAGCCCTCCGCGCGGGTGGGCTCGGAGCAGGCCGCACCGGGCAGCAACCCCACTCTCACCCCGGAGGCCCCCTGCCCTTTCTCCCCCTTTCCCCCCGGCCCATGGTGCGAGGCTGGGAGCCGCCGCCCGGGCCGGACTGCGGTGAGTGATCCCCAGCCCCTTCGACTTCCCCTCCCAGACCCTGTACGATCTCCGACCCCCGGAGCCCCATCCCCGCGCTGGGGGGAGGAGAATTCTAGGTTCGAAGTCGCCTGGTTCTCTCTCCTTTCTCCTCTGGACTTTTCGGTTCCCTGTTGTAACTGGGGGAGGGTGAGTGGGTGTGTAGGGAGGAGGGGAAGGCTGGGTAGGGACGCCCTTGGCGAGGGGAGGGTTTGAGATTCTCCTGCTTCCTGGGGCTCATCGCCCCAAGTGCAGGAACTTTTTGTTCTCTGACCCAGTTTGGAGCCTTCTAGACTGCCTGTGAAATGGAGGATAGGAGAAACGTTTCCTTCCCAGGCCTCCCCTCCTCCCCTCCATGACTACCTCCTAGCGACCTCAACACATGTACAGAAACCTGGCCTTATTCCTGGGGAGCAGTTGCCTTTGGGAATGAAAGGTTTAAGAGAAATTGCCCCCTCTGACCCCTACCCAGACATACTCAGAAAACCAACTAGGAAAGTGAGAACCTGAGTCCTCAGAGGTTCCTGGTGTTGCGTCCTAATCTGAGACTTCTAAACTGAAAGAAGACTCAAGCTGAGACCTATTTGGTAATGAGGGCCCAGATGTGATATTTTATCATATGAACCCCCTTCTCACCATACATTTGAAGCGCTTTTTATGATTAGGATAAGTAGGTGGCAGTAATTGAAAAAAAAAAAAACAACAAAAAAACAAAAAAGCCAGTTAAAGTTGGGAATTTTTTAAATGATGCATACATATCTTAAGAACTGTCATTAAAAGTACGTTCATTTCACCAATCTCTTCGGTTAGTGTCCAGGCGTTTTCTTTATGTAAGTATGCTGATTGGCAGTCCCAATTGTCTTTCTAGGATAAACTACATAAGTGAATCTCAAATCTGGCTGCACCCTGAGAACTTTTTAAAAACTACTTATGCCTGAGCCCCAGTCTCAGGCTAATTAAGTCAGAATGAGGAGGTTGATGCCCTGGTTTAAGTTTCCCAGGTAATTCTAATGTGCAGCCTGAGCCTGGAGCCACTGCCTCTCATCATCTGTGATTTCCACGTTTGGTTTCTTTAAAGTGGAGTGAACATTTAAACACTTTTGAAGCAATCTGAGTGCAGAATACTTCTGAGTTTTTAAAATCCCCAGCCCCTCCAGTCTTTTACAGTTTTCTTGCCTACTTCCAACTCAAAAAAAATTTTTAATATACACTCCTTTGTATTATGTCTTTCCAAAGCATTTGACTTTGTTTTCATAGAAACAGTTTTTTTCTTTTGGCCGCTCTGTGCGGCTTGTGAGATCTTACTTCCCCAACTAGGGATTGAACCCGGGCCCTCAGCAGTGAAAGCACGGAGTCCTAACTACTGGACTGCCAGGGAATTCCCAGAAACAATTCTTAATGCACTCATTTTCCATAGATTTATGTGATGTTTAATTATTATATACAGAAAAACAATGAGCCTAAGCAGGTTTGGAATTACACACAACTGGCCTAAGCACATAGGGCAGCTGAAGGAAGCAGCTGACTTTGCCATACTAGAGTAGCCTACCAGTCTCCAGTTTCCAGTGCACTATGGGTATTGATAATGTAATCCAGTAGGGGTCAGTTAAGCCAGGCTTTTGGCCCAGTTGAACACCCCTCACTTCCACTCTCTTCAACTAATATCACCAATGCCTAGTCGCTTCTAGACTAATTCAGATTCTCTTGAGTCTTCCAACCATTCTTTCCATTCATTCATAAACTGTTTCTCTTTAAGCATTACCACCATTGCTTTTATTAAGTTGGGAGGATAAGGCAAAGTTTATTAACCAGGACTTCTGGGCAATCAGCAAACCCCCGGAGATTATACTTTATGTAATGTGTAAGTGTGAATGTTTATGGGGCGGTGGGGGCAGTAAGTCATAACTTTCTGAGAGTTTATAACTTCTGATTTTCAAAGAGGTTCATGATCCAAAAAGTTGAGAAGCACATGAATTGAATATCACTAAAAGTCCTTTAAGGCCCTTGAAAACTATCACCAAAACACATTTCATTCAGAAACATACCTCAGTTCTCTGAATAAAGATTTAGGGAATTTAGCAGGCTCATATCTGGTCTCGCACTTGAACTGTTTCCTGCTTTTAACCATAAGCCTAGGCTCGAGGGTTTTTTGGCACCGTGCAGCATGCGGGATTAGTTCCCCCACCAGGGATCAAACCCGTGCCCCTTGCAGTCCTGCAGTGGAAGTGCGGAATCCTAACCACTGGATCACCAGGGAATTCCCAGCCTAGGTTCAAGTTCTGAAGACCTCTTTTTCCTAGGATTGTGTGAACACCTACACTGGAAGTTTAAGGCAGCCCATTCTTTTCTGCCTTTTGTCCAGGGGTATGGAAAGCCCAAAGGGAAATAAGGGTGTTACCCTGACTGTATTTTTTATTAGTGATTTTAAGTAGCAGTGGGGCATATCTGGCATGGATACAAGTTTAGTAATAACTCAGAATTGATAATACCACTACCACCACCTCTGCCCAGAGGAGTCCTTATTTCTCCAGCTTTCCTTCCCTTTTTCTCCCATCTCCAAATGAGGTACAAGGACATAAGACACTATAGTGTCTTCACTGTGGTTTTGATTACTGTAGGGTCTACCCTCTTTGTTATAGTTCTCATGAGCCACTCCCTGGATAGTTTTCTCCTATATCAAAGCCAGATTCGTCCAGGGAGGTACCAGCTCTACATCTGTGCCCTGATCTAAGCCACCATTCTGTATCAGGAAGTCTTCCACAACTTGTGTTTTGTGTCACTGGGAAACTGTAGATACATACAGTACACCAGATATGACCTTTCCATTACTGTATGTTATACTGAAATATCAAGCTGATATGGGAATCTGACGATAGCAAACCACATGAATGAAAGTAAAATGCTTCCTGGTGGGCTTATAGCTGTGCCTGCCTTATTTCCTGTCTGGCAGTCTTCATCCTCACACTGGACTGCTTTATTCCTTATGCTACCTTTTCCTCGTATCTGAACTGTTACTGTGTCCTTAAAAAACAGGACACAGATAAGGTTAAGTGGATGTCAAGTGCTGGAACATCAAGTATTCTCCAGCTTAGATTTGATGGTGTTCCTGGTGGGCCACAATTTCCAAATGGTAGTTTAGTGCCTAGCTGTGCAAGCACTTCATCACAGCCCCTCAGCTGTGTCTGGGATGGACCTGAAGGGTAAAGGTAGAGCTACCACACTGGCAATTCACCTAGTAATCAAAAAGAACTTATATCCAAATTATGGATTCAATTCTAAAGCAGTGATTTTGCTACTTTTTAAAAGTTGCAAAATCCTTTCTGGAATTATATCCAACTCCCCAAATATAAAAAGTACAAAATCAAGACACCCTGGTTTCCTCCACTGCTCATTAGGATTAAGACTGCAATAACAGACTGAAACAGTCATTTTAAAGGATTCAGTCTTTGCCTCACTTCCCCTGTTGTCTAAGAGGAGCATTACCTTATATCAGAATCAGCCCGTGAGGCTGAAGCAATGATAAAAGCTCTAATTTATTGAGCCTTTACTTTGGTCTAGGCATGACGTCAGTTGCATTTTTTTTTTTTTTTTTTTTTTTTTTGCGGTACGCGGGCCTCTCACTGTTGTGGCCTCTCCCGTTGCGGAGGCCCAGCGGCCATGGCTCACGGGCCCAGCCGGTCCACGGCACGTGGGATCCTCCCGGACCGGGGCACAAACCCGCGTCCCCTGCATCGGCAGGCGGACTCTCAACCACTGCGCCATCAGGGAAGCCCATCAGTTGCATTTTTTGATTTAGTCATAAACTTGCAAGGTAGACGCTGTTATGACCTCCTTTTATTCTGATGGGAAAATAAAGCTTAGCGAGCACTCTAGGGAGTGGAGAAGCTGCGATTCACCTCAAATCTGCCTCACCCCAGACCTCCACCTCTAACAGCTCTAGGCCCCGCCTACACATGACATCTAGCACACAGTAGGTGCTCTGTAAAAATATATGTAACTTGACATACATTCAACATTGTCTCCATTTTCTACACATGAGGAAACTGAGGCTCCTATAAGTTCAGTAGATTTTGCCCAAGATCACATGGCTGGTGGCAGAATTGGGATTCAAACTGCAGGCTGGCCTTAATCATATTTCAACCCACTATGCCATGCTGCCTTCATTTACCCTCTTAAGGTTCTCTTCAAGCTGTACTGCCTCTAGGGTCTGCATGGCCTTCAGTTTGTTAAGATTTGCTTGTTAAAAGGGAACGGTGACACCCATTGGAATGCTTCCGAAGTTTTCTGCTCATCGTATAAAATCCCCGATATTACACTGTACTATGTGTAACTTTCTGGACTTGAGATTTTTTTCTCAATTCATCATGTAGCATTTATATCGAAATCCTGTCCTATCCATAACATATCAGAAGTAATATTTATAAACTCAGATGGGATTCCTCTAAGAGTAAAGGATGACAGATGTTTTAAAGTCTCTAATGCCCACACAGGGAGCCGAGTTAAAATTTGGTCAACGGGGAACTCCCTGGCGGTCCAGTGGTTAGGACTCTGTGCTTCCACTGCAGGAGGCATGGGTTCCTCCCTGGTTGGGGAACTAAGATCCCAAAAGCCCCAGGCATGGCCAAAAAAAAAAAAAAAGATTGGTCAACAGAATTATTCTGGGAAATAGCTTGAGCAGGTTTCCAAGAATGAGGCGTAGTCAGAGGTTTTCCCTGCCGTCCCCACAGCCACGATGACCCTGGGAGCCCTGGTGCTGCTGGGTAGCTTGCAGGACCCGGTTACAGTTTATAATGAGCGAGCCCACCTGGTTCTGAGAAGAAAGCTGGACTGAAAAGATAAGAGCTGAGGGCCTCCCGTCTTGTGCGGAGGGGCTGCTAAGGTCTGAGGGAGCTCTCTAGGCTCCCTGGAGAGAGACTCAGCAGTTGGAAGAGACAAAGGCTGGGGGGAGGGGAATAACCTTTGTTCTGAGGATGACAGGGGTAGGAAACGTTCCCCTCCCTCTACCCTAACCAGACCAAAACCGAGGGGGAGCGAGCCCCATTTATCCCAGATAGCTGACCTATCTTATCCTACTGAGAGTTAGAAAAAAAAACCCATCAATCCCCTCCCCCTAACACTCGCCCACCAAGAAGGGAAAGAAAAGGGGGCTGGGCAGAGGGACTGTGCTATTCTACCTTCACACATTGTATTCTTAACCTTTCCATATTCTAGAGATAATCTAGAGATAACTCTAGAGATAATCTGTTAGGAGCTAAAGTGTTCTGGGATTACACCTCTTCTTGTTTTCTTGGTGAGTCTTAGTTTTGTCATTCTTGTTCCATTAACTTAGAGGGTGAAGTGAATTTGAATGGGAAAGATAAAGGCTATAAGGATGTTTTCCTTTTTAACCTCGGAAGTCAGATTTCGTTTTTTGGTGACAACACTCACTAGTCTTGTGACTTGGGATAATTTAACCTCTATGGACTTTGGTTTTTTCATACTTACAAGGGAATTATAGCAGGCTCTGATGATTCACAAGGTTATGAAAATTAAATAAGAAATTGTTATGCACTTTAAAAGCAATCCAGCACAGTACACGTATAAGTTGATTGTTTTGGAGTCCAACGTTTTGTTTGGTAGAAATTGAACAATGGGTTGAAAGAGGAGCCCCAGTGATCGAGCTGTTTCTCTTCTTATTACAGCTATCTCTGAAGGGCACAAAGCAGAAAGCACCATGCCTCCTAATAAAGAGGCCAGCGGTCTTAATAGCTCCCCTGCGGGGCTCATCTGTCTCCCTCCAATCTCTGAGGAGCTACAACTTGTGTGGACCCAAGCAGCCCAGACTAGTGAGCTGGATGGCAATGAACACTTGCTACAAACCTTCAGCTACTTTCCGTATCCCAGTTTAGCAGACATTGCCCTTCTCTGCCTACGCTATGGGCTGCAGATGGAGAAAGTCAAGACTTGGTTCATGGCCCAGCGCCTCCGCTGTGGCATTAGCTGGTCATCCGAAGAAATTGAAGAGACTCGAGCCCGAGTAGTCTACCATCGGGACCAACTCCATTTCAAATCCCTTCTCTCTTTTACTCATCATGCAGGGCGGCCCCCAGAGGAGGTGCCTCCTTCTCCAGTGCCACCTCCAGAACAAGTTGGTCTTGGAATAGTTCCCCTGACTTTTAGCGAGCCCACCCAGATGAAAGGATTGAAGGTAGAGCCCTCAGAGCCCTCAGAGCCACTGAGTCACCAGAAAGCAAAGGAGCCCCTGATGGTACCTGGCAGTGGGGCATTCCCCCACCAATCACAATTTTGGCAGGATCTTCAAAGCAGTGGCCTCTCTAAGGAGCAGGCAGGCAAGGGTCCCGACCAGTCACACGGCCTAGGTACTGCTTCCTGGAACCACTCCACAGCTGTCCACCAGCCCCGTGCTCGGGATAAGCCCCCACCCGTCTCATTACTTGCCAGTAGTTGTAAGAAGGAGTCAGCATCTAATGTGACTCCTCCTTCCTCTACCTCTTCTTCCTCTTTCCAGGTACTGGCTAATGGAGCTACTGCCACCTCTAAACCCCTCCAGCCACTGGGCTGTATCCCACAGCCGCTGTCACCCAATGAACAGGCACTACGCCCACAGTTGGAGCCAGCCTGGCCCCAGGGGCTAAGGCATAACTCAGCACCTGGTAGGGTTGGCCCTGCAGAGTACCTTTCCCCAGATATGCAACGCCAGCGAAAGACCAAGCGCAAAACCAAAGAGCAGCTGGCTATCCTCAAATCGTTTTTTTTACAGTGCCAGTGGGCACGGCGTGAGGATTACCATAAATTAGAGCAGATCACTGGCTTACCTCGGCCTGAGATTATTCAGTGGTTTGGTGACACACGCTATGCCTTGAAGCATGGGCAACTAAAATGGTTTCGGGACAACGCAGTACCTGGTGCCCCCAGTTTCCAGGATCCAGCAATTCCCACACCACCACCTTCAACCCGCTCCTTGAATGAATGGGCTGAGACACCACCTCTGCCGATCCCCCCACCCCCACCGGATATACGACCCTTGGAAAGGTACTGGGCAACCCACCAACAGCTACGGGAAAGTGATATCCCTCAACTGAGTCAGGCATCAAGGCTTAGCACCCAGCAGGTACTGGATTGGTTTGACTCTCGATTACCTGAGCCAGCTGAAGTGGTGGTTTGTCTAGATGAAGAGCAGGAAGAGGAGGAGGAAGAACTGCCAGAAGATGATGAGGATGAAGAGGAGGAGGAGGAAGACGACGACGACGACGATGATGATGATGTGATCATCCAGGACTGAGGGGGCACTGGGGGAGGGGAGGTCTGTTACTAAAAGACGAACCAACTTAGTAACTGTTTAAACAAAGAAACCACATTTTTTAACTTACCTTGTGGCAAAGAACTGAAAAGCTTTGTGTTTTTGAGGATGGGGGACAGCGGGATGTAGTAAGGGTGGACCAGGGAGGATGATCATGGAGGACAAAGCAAGGTGGGGATTGGATGGGCAGAAATCCAGGCCTCCAGCCTCAATGAGAAGAGTGCTATGGGTCTGGTCCAAACTATGGGGCCGGGAAAAGGCTCTTGCTTTCCTCGTATCGGCTGTTCTTTCCCCTTAGTGTACTACGGCCTACATCTATGGAGGACTAGAAAGGAGGTGTAAAGATTCCAGTACATCCCCCAGTCCCACCCCACCATTTTCCTTAGAATATAAGGCTGCCTTGCACCCCTTCTTTTCTCTCTGAGCACAAGGCCACACACAATGCAGCCAAGAATATCAGTATGTCCCAGTCAATCACAAATATTTCCTCTTCCTTATACCAGCTTGACTTTATATGTTTTCCTGCTGCTTTATTGAGTCACACAGGGAGCAGAATGTTTTCGTTTCTAATACTGGACCACTATGCCTTGTACCTTTTTATCTTTCCCAAACCCCCATTCTGTTCACTATTTGTCTCAGGGTAAATCTTCCCCCCGGAGCTTGTGAAAAAGTTTAATAATTGGGTGGAGAATAATTTAGACTGGATATTTATTGGAGGTGGGAATTAGGGGAGATGTCCTTTAAAAAAAAAGTAGAATTAGAATTACAGAGGGGTAGAGAGGAGAGGGAATGGTTTCTACTGTTCGGAAGGACAGTGCAGGTAGGTTCCAGGTTTGGTTTTACAAACCTGACAGTCCCTCCTGCCTAGCTTGACAGAGACTGATTTTTTTTTTCAGAGACTGATTTTTTTATCTTTTTGGTGTTGGTTTAATGTGTCCAGAAAAGAGACTTTTCCCTCACTTTATACGATCTGTCTTGGAGACAGAGGGACCATGGTCCTTAACTGAATTAATTGATGTTTTAGAATGGTTTTCATCAGTTGGGGTCAGATATAAAGGTATCAGTGGGTTAACCATCTAGAAATAAAAAAGTGGAAAGCCCCAAATTGCTAGAATAATAATAAAAAGGCCAAAAATAAAATTGTTTCTCTCACCTCCACTTTGCCACTTCTATGGTTTAGAGATTAATGGAGCCAAATCCATTAACTTTCTGATTTAGTATACTTTTTATTTATTTTTGAAGCGGCAGGATATACTGAGGTAAAGTAAAAGAACAAAAACTTGAAAAGTTAGTAGATCCGTATCTATCACTAGGCAGACTTTTTTCTGCATCTGCTACAGCACAGGCTCTTGCTCAGAAGAGAGGGAGTTTAGAAATGCCTTTAAAATAAATTCAGTTTCAGAAAGGGTAGTGGGATCCTATTCAGCTACAAGGTCATTCCCAAGACCAAATTTATTTCTGGCAGATGCTATCTTTACATTTTTCCAATATTTTTGCTTAAGGTATGCCTGCCAGTGGCCTACCCATTTAATCCCTCATTTCTACCCCTTAGTACCCAAAGAAGAATAAATGTTTGATCTCAGTGGTAGTGTTCTTTGCCCATTCCACCATTTGAGAGCTTGTAATACCAATAGAGTTGCAGTAGCAATAAAAGGACATCCTCTTTATTTCATTATCTGTGTACTTTAGTAAGCCTGTGTCTCCAACCGTTACCAAACAGAAAGGAAAATCAACATATTTAATAGTAACTAGGCACAGAGGAAACAATAGGCAAATAGAAAAAGTATAATAAATTAGGGCAAGGAACAGTGTTGTGGCTTGTTAACATCGGCAGTGGGAGAATATATCCAAAGCTAAAAAGTGAAATCCAGAAATAAAACATGGTTAATAAGTATATCACCCCACCCCCCACCCCCAATGATGCCAAGAATTGTTTTTATAACCTTGTTTCAAGTTGCAGGAAATAAGGGAGCTATCTGTATCTTGTGGGAGAGATATAAACATCTTCCTGAAGCTCTGACCTGACCATTTTCATAGGAAGTAATACAGGGTGTATAGGATTAAGATTGAGAGAGAGAAGGTACAGAGTGAAACCAGGAAACAAGGTAGGGGTACATTTTCCAAGGCCATCACACCTAAATGAGTATGAGATGCTACCGTCCATCCTTCAGCAGTATGTATAGATCAGATCTTGAAAATGGTCTATCTGGGAGTGTTCCATGCTTCTCTCCCCCTGGCTAATCCCATCTGCCTCTGTTGGTAGAGATTCTGCAGCACAGGACAGGAAGGCAGTTAAGGGTGTTTGTAACAAAAAGGGCAAGTAAGGCCCTCTCAAGTCATTATATGAAGTTTATTGTGACAGTAAACTGCTGCTGTTGCTTCCCCATAGTTTTCTCCATTTCATGAAAACTAACTTTTCCAAACTAAGATTTGATACATCTAATGTGACAAATGCTTTGTTGCTACTTATGAAACTGGAGCATTTCCGTGGTTTATGGTGATAAAGCCGAATATTTGAAAATCAAACAGTTTTGGGAAGCCTGGAACATGACTACCATACCCAGAGATGATTACCAGGGAGGCAGAGTTGTTAGGCCTCTGGGGAAGTGGTACTTTCTTCAATAACTCTTTTTCTAACTTTATTATGGAAATTTTCAAAAAATACAAAAACAGTAGTATAATGCACTCACATGTACTCATCACTCATCACCCAACTTCAACAATTAACTCATGGCCAATTTTCTTTCATTTCTACTTTCTCACACTGCCCCTTTCCACTAGATTAAGCTAAAGCAAAATTCAGACAATCATTTAATTTTCTATCCATAAGTATTTTAGTATGCATCTCTAAAAGATAAAGACTATTTTTAAAAACATAACCACAATAGCATCATGCCTACAAAAAAAACACTATTAACAATTCCTTAATATAAAATGTCCACTAAGTATTCAGTTTTCCTCAACTGTCTCATAAACGGTTTTTACAGTTTGTTCCAATCAAGATCCAACTGGAGGCCATTTATTTGCAGATGGTTTATATGTGTCTTAAGTCTTTTTTTCACCTGTAGATTAATCCCTCGATTTACGAGGGTCTTAGAGGGATGTTATTTCCCTAGCGTTGTCTGTTAAGGCTTAGACCCTAATTCCTTGCTGACAAAAATAAAGGGAATTTTGGAACATGAGAGCAAAATATTTACCTACCTTAGTAGGTCACCAGGAGCTTGGCCTAAATATCCTCAAAACCCAAGGTGTAAAAGTGAACTTAAAAGGCAAGACTGGACTTTTCATTTAATAGAGCTCCTTACAAACCTCTCTTCTCGTTCCCATGCCCTTTTCCTCTTGTTTTCTGGATCAGAATAATAGTCTCATAAATTTACAAAACATTATTCTGCTGTTGCTCTTTGGAGAAATGAAAATGGTTTTTCCTAGTTCAAGCAGTACCTCTATCCAAAATATATATTCCATTGAAAACCCCTTTCTGTGAAACTCTTGGGAATGTCATTTGTGTCCACATCCTTAGTTCACCCTGGCCAAGACCTCTCAGTTTAAAACCTTTCATTACTATGTGACCTAATTTTTTTTTTTTTTTTTTTTTTTTGCTGTACACGGGCCTCTCACCGTTGTGGCCTCTCCCGCTGTGGAGTACAGGCTCCAGACACGCAGGCTCAGCGGCCATGACTCACAGGCGCAGCCGCTCCGCGGCATGTGGAATCCTCCCGGACCGGGGCACGAACCCGTGTCCCCTGCATCAGCAGGCGGACTCTCAACCACTGCGCCACCAGGGAAGCCCTGTGACCTAATTTTTAAACCCCAAACCAGGAAGGTAATCTAACAGTCATATTATCAGAGTGACACCACTCTGGAAAACTGTGTACCTGTGGTTACCACACTTGAAACCACGTCATTCTCCACTGGTTACATTCTATCACCTTAACAAGAGACCAGAATGAGGCATTAAGTGTGCAGGCCTAACTGTGTGAGGTTTTCATGAGCAGACCAGTTAGACTGGCCAGGGCTCACCTGTAGGGCTGGTAGCTGGAAACCAGGAAGACCCTCTAGTGTGGTTCTGCTCTCCCTTTGACCTGGAGGATGGAATTAAATAGTGAAAGATAACTACCTGGGGCAGTTTCTCAGTATTGTTATTTATGCATCAGGATAAATAAGTGGTTCTTAATCTGCAGTACACTACTCAGAAGGGAAAAGACTGTTAGCTCAGCAATTCAAGAGGTGGGTTATAATATAAAGTCCATTCTTTTACTGTGAGGATGGGGTGGTGACACAGAGGTCTGAGATTTGAGTTTAACTATGAGTAGAAAGATGTAGAGACAATATAAAGATTTTGGTGAGCTATGAAAGATGACAGCCCCTTATCACAAGGACTGGTAGCAGAGGTACCTTTTGGGAAAACATGAGGAGAAAAAAGGATGCTGGTTTTATCATTCTCATTCAGCACTAAGCTCCCAGCAATGCTGCAACATAGGGATCTCAAAAGAAACAAACAAAAAGCCAGTTTAATTCTACAGGCCAACCTTCTGGCTAAAGAGCAGAACTCTACTCCAGGTGACAGGATGAGTGATATTTACGCACAAGCCAAAGCCTGCCCTAACTGTGAAGGAAATGGGGTTAACTCTTAAAGAATATTAAGGGGTCAAACTTGAGACAGTGCTTTTTTCAGGGGCTGGGGTGTAAAAATCCCAACTTCTTTGCACCTTGAAAATCTTCATTTTAGTGTTTATGTCAATGGTTGAAGCTCCACTCCTTTGGGAATGTTATTTAACTTACCTGAATTATTGGGGGTGAGGACTCCTATTTGACCTGAATCCCCACCACTTAGGGATGGTCTGAAAGAAAAAATCCCCTGTCCGGAGGAGGCAGATGAAGGTCTAAGGAAGGGAAATAAAAGCATCAGCAGAGAAAAGGAAAGGTTGAAGTAAAAACCATGTGTAAAGGAAGAGCCTATACAATTAAACCAGAGAGGAAATGAATCCCCTGCTTGCAACTCAGAATACAATTAAGTAATTCAGATGTATATTAGACACAGTACTGTTCAACCTTCTCTTTTGTTTACAAGGTAGATTATAAACTTCAGTGGTATAGGCCAGTGGAGAAGTAACCACAGGGCTGCTGGCAGAATGTCAGTGGGAACAGATCTCAAGTGAAAGGAAGCAGTATTACTTACCTGTAAGATAGGCTGTGAGTGGAAGCTGGTGAAGGGGTTTCTGAAAAGCATAAAAATGAGCCTATGAGATAATTCATGAACCAAGAAGAGATCCAGGTATTCTGGGGGCCAGGGCAAAGGAACAGCGGATCAAAGATTTTGGTATATATGTTAGACTTGGGGGCTAATGGCAAGAGAAAAAGCCCACAAGTCACCTAGCAGTGGATCATAAAGGTGCTTTCCTCGCCCTTTCATGAGTTTATGGGCAAGGATCCATCACTGCCTTGATGCGTTCTAATGTATCTGTGCCTTGGTTTCCCCTCTAAGGTGAAGATTATCAGAAAGGATGGCTAAAGACAAAGGGTCATTAAATTGGCTGGGAGTGACAGCAGTAAAAATGTAGAGTAAGGACCTCCACAGATTCTCTCCATAAAAGGAATGAGAAAACTGGCAAAAATTGTCAGAATCAACTTCTTCAGAATTCTGGAAATTAACAAAGGGCTTTTAGCAATCTGGGGAATGTTTATTCCAGAAAAATAGCTGAATGTGAGTAAGAACAGTGAGCTTTGTGACATTTTAACTTGCCCTATTCCCATTTCTCCCTCTCCAGCTCCATGATAGCCTTGAAAATCAACAGTTTGGCAGTCATCATAGGGGATGGAATGGGGTTGGAGCTCTTTCAAAACCTCATTCCCAGAGAATTGTCATACTTGACCTGCCTAGTTGTTCACTGGAAGACTTCACTTGCAAGGCTGCCTTTATTTGACCTGACTTGGAGCCAAACTTACCAGGACTTGGAGCTTAAGAGTTCACCAAGTGTGAAAAGCTTTTTCCCCAGGAGTGTTTGTTGCAAATAATTAGAGGCACTTGTTTAGCCTGCCTGAGGAGGTGAATATCAGTTGGGGCAAACAATAGGCTAACCAAAAAGCATAAAAGGAAAAGCTGCGGAATGACCTGTCCACGGGGATTTTGAAAAGGAACAACAAGTTCTTGGGAATCTAGGCCATGTGCATGCACAGGGCTGTGTGCATGCTCAGTAAAGATTGAAAAGGCTCTAAGCTCTCACCTTGGGACTACCTTGAGGTCATACAAGCAGAAAGTGAAGGCTAAGGCACAGTCGTCAGCTGCATGTTGAAGGTGCACCCCAACGCACAGTCCCTCAGCAAACACTGAGGGATTTATTGGTACTAGGTGTTTAAGGAAAGCTCTGTCCAATCATTAGCTGAACACTAAGCTAACCAAATAGAGACTTCGGTGGCCACACGAGAAAGAATACAGATTTTACAGAATCAGTTTTAGAAAGTCACTAAACAATGACAAACAGCAACAACAACAAACCTTGGGAAGGGAGGAAGTATCTGATTCTTAGAGTTGCCATGCTATATTATTTAGCTGTCCAGTTTTCAACAAAAAATTATGAAGCATGAAAGAAACAAGAAAGTATGATCTATGTAAAGGAAAAAAGCACAAGCAATAGAAACTGTCCTTGAGGAAGCTCAGATACATTGGATTTTAAAGACAAAGACTTTAACCGAGCGGTTCTTTTTTTTTTTTTTGGCCACGTTGACAGGCATGCGGGATCCTAGTTCCCCCGAACAGGGATCGAACCCATATCCCCTGCAGTGGAAGCACAGTCTTAACCACTGGACTGCCAAGAAGTCCCTAAATCAGCTATTTTAAACATGTTCAGTTAGCTAAAGGAAACCATGTCTAAAGCAATAAACAACAGTATAAGAATGGTCTCATCAAATAGAGAACACTAATAAAGAAATATTATATTAAAAAGAAGCAAATATAAGTTCTGGAATTGAAAATGTAAACTTCACTAGAGATATGAGCAGTCAGAAAAAAGAATCAGCAAATTTGAAGATAAATCAATTGAGATTATCCAGTATGAAGAAGAGAAAGAAAAAGGAATGAAGAAAAATGAACAAAGCCTCAAAGACCTTGGTGGAATACCATCAAGCACACCAGCATGTGCAAAATGGGAGTTCCAGGAGAACAGAGAGGACCAAGGGCAGAAAGAATTATCTGAAGAAATAATGGCTGACAACTTCCCAAATTAGATGAAAACATTAATCTATACATCCAAGAAGCTCAACAAATCCCAAAGAGGATAAATCAAAGAGATCCGCACCTAGACTCATCATAAACTGTTGAAAGCTAAAGGTAAAAAAAGAAACTTGAAAGCAGCAAGAGAGAAGCCATTCATCACATGAAAGGGATTCTCAATAAAATTGGCACTGATTTCTCCTCAGAAACCATGGAGGCCAGAATATAGGAGGATAATGTATTAAAAATGCTGAAAGACTGTCAATCAAAAATTTTAAATCCAGCAAAACTATCCTTCAAAAATGAAGGAGAAATTAAGACACTCCCAGATGAGTGTCAAAATTAAGAGAATTCATCACTACCAAACCTGCTTTACAAGAAATACTAAAGAGAGTCCTTCAAGCTTAAGTGATAGGACACCAGACAGTAACTCAAATCTACATGAAGAAATAATAAAGATCACTGGTAAAGATAACTACATTGATAAACATAAAAGTATAAGTGTATTTTTGTAACTTCCTCCTATCTGATTTAAAAGACAACTGCATAAAACATAATTATAAATTTATGTTGATGAGAACACAATTTTTAAAGATATAATCTATATAATAACAGCACAATGGAATGGAGAGGGGAATGGAACTATATAGGAGAAAAGTTTTTGTACACTGTTGAAATTAAGTTTGGTATAATCTGAACTAAATTGTTATAAATTATGATGTTAATTATGATGTTAATCCCTAAGAAAATAACAAAAAATATAGTGAAAGAAACAAGAAAGAAAGTAAAATGGTACACTAGAAAATAGCTGTTTAACACAAAAGACAGCAAAAATGGAGGAAGTGAGGAACAAAACATACATAAGACATATAGAAAATAGGGACTTCCCTGGTGGTCCACTGGTTAAGAATCCATGCTTCCACTGTAGGGGGCACAGGTTCAATCCCTGGTCGGGGAACTAAAATCCCACATGCTGTGTGGTGTGGCAAAAAAAAAAAAAAAAAAAGACACATAGAAAACAAATAGCAAAATGGCAGAAGCAGTCTTTCCTTATTAATAATTACATTAAATGTAAATGTATTAAACTCTCCAATTAAAAGGCAGAAACTGGCCAAATGGTGAAAAAAGATCCAACTATACATCATCTATGAAAGACTCACTGTAAATTCAAAGACACATATAGATTTAAAGTAAAAGGATGGAAAAAGATATTCCACACAAACAGTAAACAAAAGAGAGCTGGAATGGGTAATAACAGATAAATGCACTTTAAGACAACATTGTTACTAGAGACAAAGGTCAAAATGATAAAAGGGTCAACCCATCAAGAAGATATAACACTTATATATGCACTTAACAACAAAGTCCTAAAATACATGAAGCAAAAACTGACAGAATTGAAGAGAAAAGTAGACAATTCAACAATAATAGAGCTTTCAATACCCCACTTTCAATAATGGATAAAACAGCAAGACAGAAGATCAGCAAGAAAACAGAAGATTTAAATGGCACTATATACCAACTAAATCTAACAGATATCTATAGAACACTCCACCCAACAACAGCAGAATACACATTCTTTTCAAGTGTACAGGGAACTTTCCCCAGGATAGACAATGTTTTAGGCTATAAATTTAAAAGGATCTAAACCATACAAAGTATGTTGTTCAACAACAATGAAATGAAATTAAAATCAATTAACAGGAGGAAATTTGGGAAATTAACAATTATGTGGATAATCAACACTGCTAAGTAACTAATGGGTCAAAGAAAAGAAAATCACAGAAGTTAGAAAATACTTTGAGATGAATGAAAACAAAAACACAACATACTAAAACTTAAAAGGATGCAGTGAAAGCAGTGCTCAGAATGAAATTTATAACTGTAAAAGTCTATATTAAAAAAGCAGATCTCAAGTCAATAATGCTACCGTCCACTTTAAGAAACGAGGAGAACTAAACCCAAAAGCAGACGGAAAGAAAATAATTAGGGCAGAAATAAATGAAATAGAGAATAGAAAAATAATAGAGAAAAATCAAGAAAACTAAAAGTTGGTTCTTTGAAATGACAAACAAAATTGACTAATCCTGTGGGGTGAGGGGCAGGATAAATCTGGAGGCTGGGATTAACACATACATACTACTATATATAAAATAGATAACCCTGGTGGTGCAGTGGTTAAGAATCCGCCTGCCAATGCAGTGGACAGGGGTTCGAGCCCTGGTCTGGGAAGATCCCACGTGCCGCAGAGCAACTAAGCCCGCACACCACAGCTACTGAGCCTGCGCTCTACAGCCTGCAAGCCACAACTACTGAGCCCACATGCCACAACTACTGAAGCCTGCGCACCTGGAGCCCGTGCTCCACAACAAGAAAAGCTACCGCAATGAGAGCACCACAACGAAGAGTAGCCCCTGCTCACTACAACCAGAGAAAGCCCACGCACAGCAACGAAGACCTAGTGCAGCCCAAAATAAATAAATTAATTAATTAATTTAAAAAAAAAACAGATAACCAACAAGGACCTACTGCATAGCACAGGAAACTATACTCAATATTATATAATAACTTATAAGGGAAAAGAATCTGAAAAAATATATGTATATATAGATTCAGTTATATAAATATACATACATATGTATGTATAGTCTGTATTGGGTTGGCCAAAAAGTTCATTCGATTTTTTTCTGGAAGATGGTACAGATATATATATATATATATATATATATCTCAATTGCTGTGCCGTACACCTGAAATTTAGATGATATTGTAAATCAACTATACTTTAATTTAAAAATTTTTTTAAAATAAACTTCCTTTTTAGAACTGTTTAAAAAATGGACTAATCTTTAGCCAGGCTGTCCAAGAAAAAAGAAGAAAGCCCCAAATAACTAAAATCAGAAATAAAAGAGAGTATTACTACTAACCTAACAGAAATAAATTGGCTAGAGCACCTACGTTTTTCAAAGGGGTGAATATGAAAGAACTGGAGGGAGGCTATTTGGTGAATTTCAAAAATGGTTATCCAGGAAGAGATCTGTGAATTTCAAAACTGCCTCTTGGGAAAGAAAGGGAAATCCTCTCCAAGTATACTCTATGGACTGACTAATGCCTTGAAAAACAGTAATAACAGTAATAGTTCTAAGGGGAAAGAGACAAGAAATTAAGTAGGTGGAACCAAAATATTTCTTCACTGTAATATTTTTGTGTTTGATACACAGTGAAGAAGCCAGATACCCTTCAGGCTAACATAATTGGCATCTAGTTAATCTTTCTTTTAGATCTAACTTCTACTGCCATCTTGTGGCAATTAAAATCCAGGTCAATTATTTTAAAAGTTACTCTCCAGTCTCCTGACCAGAGGGTTTCAATGACTTTCTAATACTCAAGTTTCAATTTTCCCCTTATCAGTTTGAGAACAGAAATATCATTACTAGAAAAGTTGTATCTGGAACCACCTTCTGGAGAAAAAGTAAAATGGCATTATATTATGTACAGAAAACCAGAAATCTGCTCAGAATGTGTTGGCTTCTGACTCCTTCCCCTACACTGCCCCTCTCACCAGTAAAAGAGTCTCTTGGAGTGCTCCTTCCCTGCAGCGCTCTGGCTCCCTGAGGGACAAATAATAAACATTAATAAATATATCCCGGGGCTTCCCTGGTGGTGCAGTGGTTGAGAGTCCGCCTGCCGATGCAGGGGACACGGGTTCGTGCCCCGGTCCGGGAGGATCCCACATGCCGCGGAGCGACTAGGCCCGTGAACCATGACCGCTGAGCCTGTGTGTCCAGAGCCTGTGCTCCGCAACAGGAGAGGCCACAATAGTGAGAGGCCCGCGTACCGCCAAAAAAAAAATAATAATAAAATAAATAAATATATCCCGATTCTCTGGTTTCCATATTTTATGCTATGGCTATACACTGAAGCATATGTTTTTCTCCCAGAGTGGGTACGTGACTCCAGGAAGGATTCACACTTTATTCCTTCCAAAATGAACATGATGGACACTGTTAATGCAGTCCACTATTTTCACCCCTATTCATTCCGAGTCATGAATTAGGTCAGCTTCTAACATCAGGTCTGAATTGCTGAAAGAGAGTCCAGGCATGGCATCATATAATTCATGCCAAAATCAATATAAGTTTAATATTCTTGCTTTAATCTTGGCTTTCATTTAGCATTAGAAGTCTCAATCTGAAAAGATAATGTGAATATTTCTTACCTGTCCCAAGTTACTAAAGCCAGCCCCTCTATAAAGGATAGATTCCACTGAGGAGGACCGACTGTATAAGGCAAAACAAAAAGGAAAAAACAAACCTGGTATTAAACTTTTACACAGACATAAAGTCTCCTCAGTCCCTGTCTCAGCCGTATCTAGGCATTTCTTTCATCTTGATCTTTTGCCAACAGTTCTAATGCTGCTGTGTAGCTTTCTACTCACCTGACCACTTGGCTGCTATGCTGAGAACTGGGTCGTGGAGTAACTGAAAGGGAATAAAATGCAGAATGAAAAGTTGCCATCAATGGTGCGCCCTGCCTTGCCTAGCCTACATGTTGCAAGTGAGTGTCCAGGAGTATGGCCTTTTCATGTCATACATAAGATTCGGAAAATCACATTATACTTTCTGAGAGGAAACCATCTTCCATATGGGAAAAGGATATTTACTCATCTCACACAGATATTTGGGCAAAACACGGTCTCTACCTGACTGTGATGGAGAAGTAATGCCCACTGGTCGAGGTGTGGTTGACCTGCAAGGAAAAAAAAAAAAAAAGAAAGGCAGCTCTATTTTCTCTAAGCAGAACTTAGTGCCACCTTAGAGGATCAATCAGGTCATCATTTACAGAAATAACAGCCTTCTCTCTGAGCACAGATTGCTTACTAATCATGTATTACAGGTATTAGCCCAAAATACAGAGGCAAGCTTTCCATATGGGACTCCTTGGCTCTCCAGTTCCCTAAACAAAATCTTCTCCACTTCTCTATTGCCCATAATAGAAGTTCTGAAGTCCTTCTTTCTTCCTTCCCATAGTGCCTTACCAGGTACTCTCAACTTTACATATATCTATCCATCTGTCCATCCATTCATACATCTGCCATTCCCTCACTCCCTCCATCCCCTCTTCCATCTACCCACAGACATTTATTTAGTGCTCATAAGTCTTAGATCCTGAACTTACAAAGATAACTAGAATATGGTTCCTATTTTTGAGAGGCTCACAGGCTAGTGGGAGAGACAAAAAGAAAAAGAGCAACATAAGTGTTATAATGGGTATGTCAGAAGTATGGAAGTATGATAGAACACTAGACTTTAGCTTCTGTGAGTCAGGGGCCATGTCTTTTTAATCCACCAATGCAGAGCTGATATTAAAAATATATAATAACTGGTAGGGTATAGACATTTACAATTAGAATAATCGGTGATGTACACCCAACACCTAACACAGTGCTTCACAAACAGTAAGTATTTAATGAATATTTATTGAATAAATGAATAATAGAACATCTAAATCTGCCTAATAAAGTGCTGACAGAGGAAATGACACATGAGTTCAATTTTGAGGGGTGAGTAGGATTTCATAAGGTGACGGTCAAGGGTGAGCATTCATCCAAGATTTTAGTTCAGCACTTTTCAGTGAGGAGCTCTTTTTTGGAGAAGTGAAAAATGAATTCATAAACCATTCCCTCCACCGCAGAGCCCACACAGGAGCTACAGCCAAGTGCCAAGAAAGGATAGAATTCACTTTGCTGTACAGCAGAAATTAACACAACATTGTAAAGCAACTATACTCCAATTAAAAAAAAAAAAGAAAGGATAGAAATTTTCAAAGAGGGATGGTATGAGGCCTGATAAAACTGACCTGCTGCCTTGGTACCAACTTGGAGATTCCTGTAGGTGAAAAAAATGGGAGTGAAGGAAGCTGTAGCTCAATGGTCCCAATCAATGGATCTTACTTGTCAGATAGCTAAGCTGCAATGTCCTCTAGTTGTGGTTACTAAGATGCCCAATAGAAGAAAAAACAGCAACAGTGAGTGTTTCCTCAGAAAATTATTAGCTTTGGGGAGAGAAAATTTTAGTTCCTCTTCACAAAAACACATTGGGAATCCTGTAGACTGATACATGTAGGGAAATATAAAGAGTCTATGGGGAGAGCAAGGAAAATGACAGGATTACAATGTGCTAGAAGAGTTACAAGAGTAAGATCAAAAGGAACATTATATAAACACAAAGGACAATCTTGGGAAGAGACAAATGTCCAGGAAATAGAGTTTGAGGGACAGGAAAGGTCCTGAGGTGCCTTGGGATTCTTGAAGACAAATTTTAAGTTACCACAGATATCTCTTCTATAAGAGAGCTTCCCATGCGTTATGCCATGGACTCACTGATATTCGAGAATAGGTTACCACTGTGCTAGATTTTGTCCTTTCATCCCTCCAAGGTCTTCTGTGGCCTCGTCCATTTACTACAGTGTGCTTGCTGTACAAATATTATCAATTATTACCAGCCATGATGTGAAAAAGGTTAGGAAACACTAATTCTATTCAGTCAGCTAGATAGATGGGCCTAGTAAGAGAGAAAATAGTAGTATGGAAAATCTATTTCATTCACCTTTAGGATGGCTAGCAATTTCTTCAGTTCTCCATTCTCTTTCCTTAAGACTGACAGCTCTCTAGGTAAAAGATGGAAAAAGAAACAATCAGCTCCAGCAGGTCAGTGGGATAAAAAACCTGATTTTTATTATCAACATCTAGTTAATGCTTCCGGAGAGATACTTGCCACTATACAAGGTATTTCTGTCAGAGATCTGGTGATTCAGGGGGGCAATGGCAGGGTTTTGGTGCTGAGAAGAATCAGGTGGACAAAATAAACAGTCACGTGGTATGATTTCAGAAGTTTACACAGAACTGCATTTCCTCTCCACACATTTTCCCCTGGCCTGCTGCTGTCTGAAAATTTCCATCAGGGATTCCATCTTTTAGCTTAAGATTTCCAAAAGAACATGGACTTCCCTGGTGGCGCAGTAGTTAAGAATCTGCCTGCCAATGCAGGGGACACGGGTTCAATCCCTGGTCTGGGAAGATCCCACATGCTGTGGAGCAACTAAGCCCGTGCGCCACAACTACTGAACCTGCACTCTAGAGCCCATGAGCCACAACTACGGAGCCTGTGTGCCACAACTGCTGAGCCCATGCACCACAGCTACTGAAGCCTGTGCGCTCTAGGGCCCACGTGCTGCAACTACTGAAGCCTGCGCGCCTACAGCCCATGCTCTGCAACAAAAGAAGCCACCCCAATGAGAAGCCCCAACACCACAATGAAGAGTAGCCCCCGCTTGCTGCAACTAGAGAAAGCCTGCGTACAGCAACAAAGACCCAACGCAGCCAAAAAAATAACCAAAACACACCCTCCTAGAGGTAACATTTTAAATCTTCCATCATTATTACTGTGAAAAAGTCATGTCTGATTTCTCTGAAGAAGTAGTTTTCGACAGATGGAAGTAAAAGGGGAAAGCTATAAAGTAGGGAAGGCCCCTTGAGGGAAGAAAGAGAAAAATAAAATGGAGATTGAGAGACCAAAAATTCTGTACCTGACTTAACCAAGACAAACATAAACACACATGGAGCAATTTTTAGGCTTTGGAACCGTAAGGAAATAAGGGCTACAGCTTCTATGAAAGGAAAAACGCTCTCTGGTGATTTCATTCGTCACTTACTTGTCCTGGTTAGTCAGTGTTTGCTGTGCCTCCTGTGTGGCTGCTTCTAACTTGGTAATTCTATGCTTATAAAAGGCGATGAGGAGATCTGTTTGCTTCTTCTGGAAACTCCACACCTACTAGGGAAAAACAGACCTTTGACATACAACCCCCTTAACTCCTTTCCCCTTACTTGTAGCAACAAATGGAAACCCATCAATTCATACCCTATTACTGATCATTTTCTTCTGGAGCATCTGACCTAATTCATGATTCCCCAAAACTAGGGAAAGCCAAAGGTTTTCATTTCCAGAAAAGTGCCTTCCTAATATCTTAATGAGAACATTCTGACATAGAATGACCCTTTAAAAATATAACCATTCATCTTGAGCAAGAAGTGACAACCAAAAAAATGTTTCCAAGCTTAGAACTGGTTCTGACCTTACTTGTTTACTATTAGCTTGGACTCAGCTTCCACATTCCTAGCTCTACAGAGCACTGGTAACCAATTTACTTTCCCTAAGATACTCACACATAGACACTTGTAGGCTGTTTATGTTGCTACAGTAAAGGGCAAAGAGGCACAGAAGGAGATTTATCTATTCCTGAATTTTATTTCTGGCCATGGGTAAATAATTTTATCTTTTGCTTTAATTTACCATTTGATATACTGATGTGCCTATCATGGGATTACTGAATCAGATCAAAAGTTAATATGTGGAAAGTATTTTAGCTTTGTCAGGTTCTACTTTTGAATACACAGCAGTATTCAGGTCTCATTTGTTTCCTCCCTACTCACACCGTAAACCTTTTTTCTTAGGTCCTTCCTAGATCTGGTACTTTTGTCATAAACTTTTTGTTCTCATTTAATTTGCAAGTTGCTTTTGCCACCTTACTAAAGAATTCTACTTCTGAATTTATATAGTCTCTACACTCTTTCCTTTCTACTCAAAAGCAAACTAAACTAATTCTACACAGATAAGAATTCACTGTAATCTATTTTTTAAAATTTGTTCTTGTTTTCAATAAAAGTAAAACATATTCATTTTAGAAAATTTGAACAATGCAGAAGCAGAAAAAAGGCACTCAATCCTGGGAGTTATCTAAAATGGCAAAGGGTTGGCGAGCAATAGATACTACAGATAGATACAATATATAGCCAAGAGACCTACTAACCTATGTGCCAAAACTACTTTGGTGCTCAAAGAGATTTGAGCAAAAAAGAATCCTAAAAATGCTTCCTTATCAAAAGCAAGGGGACTTCCCTGGTGGTCCAGTGGTTAAGACTCCACGCTTCCACTGCAGAGGGCACAGGTTCGATCCCTCGTCGGGGAACTAAGATCCTACAAGCCACGTGGCACAGCCAGGGAGTTAAGTTTTGGGTTGCACAGTTTGTGATCAAAGCTGGGGCTTTGATCTGGGGCTTAAGGTTCCTCGACCTGCTCAGTAGTGATAAAGAACTCAACTACACTGTTTCAGAAGTCTTAAAAACTGACAGATAAACTTTTCTTTTCAGGTAAAATAATCTTCAACTAAATAAAACCTTTCTTCAAAGGCACCATTGATTATCTCAGCTGTTCAGTCTTTAAATTTAAGTGAGGGATGGGAAACTGATCTGATCTATTTATGAGATCAGGTCTTGACCTGATTTTATTCAAACGATTTATATGGTAGTTATTTAAGTATGTTAACAAAACATATGACTTCCAAGTCAGCCAACTAATGATCAGGGCCAGCTGCCTGTATTTGTAAATAAAGTTTTACTGGAATACAGTCATACCCATTTGTTTACAGATTGCCTGTGGCTGTTCTGTGCTACAACAGCAGAGTTGAGTAGCTGCAACACAGGTTGCATAGCCTGCAAAACCTAAAATATTTACTAACCTTTCAAGAAAAAGTTTGTCAGTCCCAACACTAAATTTATGAAAGTCTTTCTTGGGCTTCCCTGGTGACGCACTGGTTAAAAATCAGCCTGTCAATGCAGGGGACACAGGTTCGAGCCCTGGTTGGGGAAGATCCCCCATGCCGCGGAGCAACTAAGTCTGTGTGCCACAACTACTGAGCCTGCGCTCTACAGCCCGAGAGCCACAACTACTGAAGCCCACGTGCCTAGAGCTCGTGTTCCACAACAAGAGAAGCCACTGCAATGAGAAGCCCGCACACCACAACCAAGCGTAGCCCCTGTTCACCACAACTAGAGAAAGCCCGCGTGCAGCAACGAAGACCCAATGCAGCCCAAAATAAATAAATAAATTCATTTAAAAAAAAAGTCTTTCTCTGTATTTTCATTTATCTTTTTTTTTTTTGGCCACGCCGTATGGCATGTGGGATCTTCGTTCCCCAAGCAGGGATCAAACCCATGCCCCCTGTACTGGGAGCGCAGAGTCTTAACCACTGGCCCACAAGGGAAGTCCCTCTGTATTTTCATAAAAGCAATAAAGTACTAATGAAGTTCTAATACATTCTACAACATGGATAAACCTTGAACACATTATGCTAAGGGAAAGCAGTGCAGGATTCAGACAATAAATAAATTATATAATGTTAGAGATAAGACCTATGATGAAAAATAAAGCAGGGTAAGAAGTAGACTTGGGGCTGCTATTTGAGATATGAGAGTCAGTAAAGGTCTGACTGAGGAAGAAAAATATGAGCAGAAGCCTGAATGAGACAATCTAGACAGTACTTGGATCAGTTATTCAACTTCACAGATTGGGAAAACACATTTTCAGACATTGCTGACTTCACCAAACGGGCACTTCACTACAGTGATGATTAACTGACCCTTTTCATGTATTTTATCTTGATTGCTTGACCATGTGTATTTGGTCCCATGATTAGGCAGGGTAGAATTCGGACTACATATAATTTCTCTCCTGATCATTAACTAACCCCTGGTTTAGTTATTAACCAAAGCTCTGCTCTTTCTCTTGTTCATGTGACCTTGTTTACATTTCTCCTTGAGTCTCAGCTGGATTTTATCTCCCCATAATGTTAAATAGTATCTCAGATATGATGGTTCACCCAAGCAGCTAAAAGCAGGATGCAGTGAAAGCCTTAATTTCCCTTCCTCTATCTCCAGAGTCAGGATTGAGGGGGAGACACCAAAGAAAAATTAAACCTACTGTCTTCAGCCAAACATGACAAAGGACCATCTTCACGTTTAATAAAAAAATATTCTCGTAAGAACAAGAAGAGTAGAGAAGAAAAATAGTGATAAAATCTCAAGAAATGTGCCCAGATAGCAATCCCATGAGGCTATGAAATGATCTTGGTGGAGAACTGGAGAGTGGAAGGGAAAAACCAAAGTTTTTAGAATTTGGGAACTTTCTCAAATGGTTGTCCTGTCTCCTCTTCACTTCCTTCCACAATTCTATTGCTCCTGACCAAGTCAATGGCATGACAACATATCACGCATCAGGAAAAGAAAAATATCTTCCAAAATTCAGGCAACCTATTATAAATACTAACTGAAGAATTAAATATATATGTGTTGCTAAGAGAGGTTATTGAAAAATAAGAGTGGAGAACAAGAAATCCGTTTTTGAACTTAGGTCTATAAGCAAAAGCTTGGCTACTAAATCCATTGTTTGCAGGGTCAGGCCTGTATATTCAAAGCAATTTTTAGAAGATTCATTAAATGTACGAAGAAAGAAGACAAAGCTCTCTAGAACCTTTTTTATCCTCAAAAATTACTAAATAGAACTAGGAACCACAAGGCAAGATGTCAGCTACATAGAAGTTTTTACAGCCTATCACAGATTCTGGGTGAGTAAAAAGTTAACTGTTGAGATATTTATCATCAGAGAAGAAAGCAAACAGGGCAGCCAATTTCTCCCCATTGTATACAAATATGCGAATGCAGTTTAAAGAGAACCTCTGGAAAAGAAATAAGATGCATTTATAACTTGCCTGGAAAATCAGATTTTCTTCACTTTTATTTCTCATACCTGAGAGATGTGACTAAAATACTGCAAAGCTGTCTCCATAGGGCTTTTGAAGTACATCTTCTCCTGAGGTTTCAGCTATGAAGGGAGTAAGACACATCCACAATGGAATGAAATAAAATACAGGCAAATATGGTTAAAGACATAGCACCCTTTCTAAAGCACCAGGTATTATTTCACTGTGCTAAAAGGGCGATCACTATTGCGCTAGGAGATGTAGACTACATATCCTAATCCTTCCTACCTAATGCTTCTGTGACAGTAGTCACAAATCCACAAATAATTCTTTTATCTCTAGTTTACCTCCTTTTTTTTTCAATTGCTATCTACACGTTTTGTTTGTTCCTTTTTTAAAAAAAAAATTTCAGTTTTTTTTTTTGGCGATGCCACGTGGCTTGCAGGATCTTAGTTCCCTGACCAGGGATTGAACCCAGGCCCCCACGGTGAAAGCCCCAAGTCCTAACCACTGGACCACCAGGGAATTCCCCCAAAATTTCAGTTCTTAGCCACTGTATTCTTTGTATAGTTCCTACACACCAGGAATGGGATAAGATTGTGACAGGGAGGAAAAACTTACATTATCAGAAAGAGCCAGATACTTGCAGGCAGTTCCACAAACAGCACATTTTTCTAGTGGGGAAAGGGGAAAAAAATGTTTGGTTCTCATGGGTATGAGGTAAGATTTTCCTAAAGTACATGATAACAGTCAAGTAGGCTAGCTAATGAAAAGAGGGTTCTTACTGAATTCAAAATGTCATTGTGCTATAAAAGGACATCAACTTGAGCTCCATTCTTGAAATCAGTGTTTCCAAACTTGTATGTTGATGAGAAGTAAGGCTTTCACACTGTACCTCTACCCATCTCCCTTTTTATAAATTCCCAGTTTTCTTCTGCAGGTGAGGGACAGTAGCCTCCCAGCAGGAGTACAGGAGTGTACATTTACTAGAGTCTGGGAAGAGTACCAAAGATCTCAACTTTAAGTTATTATTTTTTATTCTATCTACCTGACAGTAGGCACACATTAGGCACCATAAGAAACTCTCCAATTATTCCTGCCTTGTTCTCACCTTGCTAATATTCCTGGATATTGTTTTGAAGCTCTCCTACTCTCATTCTCTAATTAACCCAATCTGAAAGATGTGGAAATTAAAATTCCTCATCTTCCTGTGAAGTTAAAATTTTAGTAGTGGTGCTGGTTATTGATTAAGATAAATGCCATGTCCGGAGAAAACATCACATGACGTATGCTTCACCGAGACAAACTGCTCCAAAGTGAGCTGCTGTTACCATAGTAATAGCTTTGTTACATTAGCAGATAACTTTAAAGGGTCATGAGATTCACATAGAGAAAAAGCTTCTCCAGAGGCTACCTAACCTGACTCTTCTTTCCTTGGGGATGAAGTTTTCCCCCATCTTCCTTCCATATTATTATCAGAGTGAGTTAGCAAGTGCAAATCATTCTTCTATTTAAGAAAAAGACAAGACAAAGAAACTTCCACAGCTCTCCATCACCTGCAGGATAAAGTTCAGGTTCTTTAGCCTGGTATATAGAGCCTTCCATCATATGGCCACTACCTACCACTCTAGCCTCATCTCTCACCATTTCTTACTTTATCCTTTTATGCTCTACCAATCCCAACCACATGTACTTCCCTGTACTAAGTTTAATGATGTTGTATTCCTTTACACATGCTGTTCTCTTAAACCAGAATGATCTTCCCTGCCTAATTCACTTGGCAGACTCCAGTTTATTACTCAAAACTCTATTGAAACAACATCTCTTCTATGAAATTTTCCCTGATCAAAACATCTTAAGTCCCTCTTCTGGACCTACTACCCAGAATACATACCTACAGAATATAATACGTACCTTGTAAGTATTTTAGCATTAAGAAAAAAAAAGACACACCTTAAATTTGTCTCTTCTAAGACTTAACAGCTGCAAGAACTTGGTCAAATCGCCTATTTGAACCAGCTCCTCATTTGTAAAATGAGTCTACTAATAATTACCTCCTGGGATTGTGGTGAGGATACATAAAACTGGTACACATGAAAATACTTTTTAAACCACAAAGGTATCACCCACCACTATCACCATCGTCAACATTTCTAATTAAACTGATTTCACAGATTATACTACTTCCCATTAGAAATGGCTCTTGTTATCAAACACTTTCCCAATTTCTATTCATTATTTTTATTTTTTCTCTTTCCTCTAATCAGTCTGATAACCTTGTGGCTTTCCCTGCCACAGGCTTCAGAACACTGACAAGCACCTTTTGATGTTCAAGTAATAGATAGTCTATTTGCTAAATCATTCCTTTTAATGGATTCCTCCGATTTTCATAATCAACAGTTTCCTATTATACCCACACCACCTTCGGCCTACTAAGTGATTTTTATTCCAAGTTACACAGAGAAATGGTTAATCATTATTTCTAGGTTAAAAACATTTTTGCCTGAATCTGAAAACAGTTAAATCACTCACCCAGAGTCAAACACTTTTTACAGAAAATATGGCCACAGCTGGTGACAAAGAAATGGGCCCCATCTTTTCGGAAACACAGGTTGCAGTGAAACCAATCCATTCTGCAGCAGAGAAAGAGAATAACCTGGGGCATAACATAATTATAGCTGTTCCAAAATCTACTTAACAATGTTTACTTAGTTTCTGCTAACTTATTGGGATGTGGGCATATTACTGTGGGTATTCCAATTGGATGTGAGGAAGTACATATACCTCTGAAGTAAAAAAAGCAGACTGCAGACTATGCTATGCCATTTTCTAAAGAGAAAAATTATACATATTTAGAAGAGTAATAGGACAATGATGACTTCTTTTTGAATGGTGAGATCATGTGTATGTGTGTGTGTGTGTGTTGCCTTTACACTTTTTTTGTTTTCTAAATTTTCTGGATTAATTCAGGCACTAATTTGTAATTAGAAAAAACAATCCTAAAAAAAAATCTATTTCTTTCCTAATAGTTTCCTGTGATACAGCAAGATGGAGCAAGGAGAAGGTAGTGGACCAAATATACAAGATCACATATTAGCCACTTGGAACACATTTTATCTAATGGAAACATTATTTATGCATGATGTCTCAGCTTTTCACATTTCCTTCTACTCCATAGAAACTCAGAATCATAGATCTGGAAGCGATCTTGAAAATCATTTAACATTTTTTCCAATCCCATCATTTTTCAAAAGATGTATCTGATATTCACTGAAATGTAAGGTTTTAAATGAAGAAACTGACATAAAAAATACAGAGCTGAGGGCTTCCCTGGTGGCGCAGTGGTTGAGAGTCCGCCTGCCGATGCAGGGGACGCGAGTTCGTGCCCCGGTCCGGGAAGATCCCACATGCCGCGGAGCGGCTGGGCCCGTGAGCCATGGCCGCTGAGCCTGCGCGTCCGGAGCCTGTGCTCCGCGACGGGAGAGGCCACGGCAGTGAGAGGCCGGCGTACCGCAAAAAAAAAAAAAGAAAAAATCAGAGCTGATACATAGAGCTGTAATTAGTTCACACATTTAATAGATTTACGCTTAATTTCATGAATATACTACAAGAATGTAATATATATTAGTTTAATTTCATTTAAAATTAAATTGGGGGAAAAAATCAGAACAGAAGGTAAAATTTTTCCCCACTGAAGTCTTTTCTTTTAAGTCTTTTCTTTAAAAAAGTTTTAAAGTAGTTTATGGAGACATTTGCTCAAAGAATATTGGCTGGTTTGTGCCACACTGTAATATTTTTGTCACATAAGGGCAAGATTCACGATAAAAACTTACTGAATAAACGTTTCAATGCAAAGGCATTACACAGAGGCATGAGCTTCAGATACCTATTTGTTGCTCACAGATACACTAACTTCTACCAGAAAGTGAGTCTAAAGAACTACTGAAAAGGTCACAGTAATATATGCCCTGGTTTGTTTAGGGGAAGCAAGAACGATTTTAATCAAATGCGTTGACCAAATGAACCCTTTAGAAGAAGGGCCGTTAACAGGATTTGTGAGGGCAAGACTCGTCTGATTTCTAGGGGTGATGGAGATTAAGCAGAGTCTCAGATTTACCAGTAACTCTTTTTTTTTTTTTTGCGGTACGCGGGCCTCTCACTGCTGTGGCCTCTCCCGTCGCGGAGCACAGGCTCCGGACGCGCAGGCTCAGCGGCCATGGCTCACGGGCCCAGCCGCTCCGCGGCATGTGGGATCTTCCCGGACCGGGGCACAAACCCATGTCCCCTGCATCGGCAGGCGGACTGTCAACCACTGCGCCACCAGGGAAGCCCGCAGTAGCTCTTTTTTAACTACATGCCCTACCTGTTTGGCCGCAGTGATCCCAAAAGCCTCGGATCTCACCGAAATCAATCAGTTCTCAAGAAAAGCTGGAAATGGCGGGAAAATATACAGCAAGCCTGGCACCGGCGAGAGGCAAGAGGCTGGGCGTGGCCCGCGACGCTGTGTGAGAGGCGTGGGCGGGGCCCAGGAGTGGGCGGGGTCCAGAGCATGCGCGAGGCGTGGGCGGGGCCGAGAGGCAAGAGTGCGTTTTCTTAATAGTCCAGGAAAATCTACCTCATTTAAGATTGGGAACAAATAAGAAATATGATCTAATCTCATACATGCTATGGAAACAAGGTGAAAATAAACCTAATAATGTTCAAGCAGACAGTAACACACTAGAAAAATGTGGTCACAAAGCAGATGAAAACTTTAACTTAGTATTTTTTCTTCTCTCTTTTTTTAACCTAATATTTTTAAGGGAAATAAAATAATAGATGATTTGAAAGAAAAGCATAAATCAGAAATAGAAAAGCTAAAAAGTGATACGGGTAGAGAACAGTCGCATATTAAATGAGAACTAACCAGTCTCAGGAAAAAAATTTTTTTAACTTTTTTCAGAAATAAAAAAAGCACATTTAAGGGCTGAAAGGAGAATGGTTTTTCTAAAAAGAAAGATAAAAGTTTTCAAGAGAAAGTGATAGATATAGAGAACAAGCACACACATTTATCCTCACAAGGAAAACCAGAGCAATGTATCAGAACAAATATTTAAAACAAAATTTTGAGAAAATTTTCCTGAAATAAGACTTAAGTCTACATATTGCAAAGGCCTACAGTGTATAGGACAAAACTGACCCAGAACAGTTTAAACCAAAACATTTTCTAGTAAAACTATTAAATTAGTCTTTAAAGATAAGGAAAAACCCCTTTGAGCATCCAGACAAAAAGTCCTGGTCATTTATAAGGAAAAGGAAATTCGACTGGCATCAGACTTCTTTACAGCATCATTTTATGCTAGAAACAATGAAACTGCATTTTCAAGATTCTCAAAAAGAAAATATGATCCAAGAATTTTATATCCCCTTATCCTGTGTTCAGGTGTAAAGGCTGCTGACAAAAAAATCTGAACATGAGCTTTTCCTGAGGAAGCTGCTAAGTAATGGTTCTCAAGCGTCTTGGTCTCAGAACTCCTTTATCTTTTAAAAAGTATTGAAGTATTGAATTCCCTGGCGGTCCAGCGGTTAGGACTGTGTGCTTCCATGGCCAGCACACAGGTTCCATCCCTGGTCAGGGAAATAAGATCCCCTATCCCTGGATGCTGTGTGACACAGCCAAAAAAAAAAAGTATTGAAGACATCCTTCCCTATAGAGCTTTGGTTTCTGTGGATTGTATTATATCTATCAATGTTCACCATATTAGCAATTAAGATTGAAAAATTTTTTAATATTTTTTATTCATTTGAAAACAACAATAAAAATAAACCCATTAAATGTTAACATAACCTATGGGAAATAACTATATTTTCCCAAATAAATACAATTTAGTGAGAAGAGGGGTATTGTTTTTGTTTTACAGTTTTATAATTTCTTACTATCTGACCTAATAGAAAGCAGCTGGATTCACACATCTGCAATCACTCTGTTACAGTGTACTGTTTTGGTTGAAGTGTGTGAAGATCTGGACTCACTCAAATACGTAGCTGGAAAAGGGAGTAGTATTTTAATAACCTATTTAGATACTTGTGAACATTTTTCTTTGATACTAAACCAAAATTCAAGTGGGAGTTTGTTAAAAGCTAGCTGCAACGTGGGATCTGACACCATATCAATGAATGTGTAACATTTTGCATTTAGACCAAATTGGTCATTTGGAAAATATTGGTTCACTGAGTTAAACACATTGACACATTTCATGATATAATATTAAATACTGACACACTTCATTATACAATATTTTAAAATCACTTTTATTTGTATCAACACCTATCTCACCAGAAAAGTCTTTGAGTATTGGGAACTTGTCAGGTTCCCAGTTGCAGATACAAGTTTCCCAAAATTCTAATTTTCATCTGAAAATTTGAGTTTTATCATTGTCAATAAATACTAAGTCACTTGTTTTCCTTGAAGTGACAAGCTCATTTTGTGTATTTTTGAGAAAATGTCTACCAAATACCCAAATCTGAATAAGTATAGTTTTTGTTACTTGTTCTTTCAGGTTAAAAAGGTGTTCCATTAAAAAGTGATTAGTTCAGCCCACAACTCAAACCATTGCATAGTTTTCCTAAATATAATCTTAATTCTACTTAAGCATTCTGGGTCATAGAAAAAGAAGAAAACTTACAAAAACATTTTATGAGATGAGCTTAGCAAAAAAAAAATGATAAAGATTGCACACATACACACAAGAAAACTACAGAACAATCTCACTTGTGAATATTGGTGCAAAAATCTTAAAAAAGATAGAAAATAGAATAGAATCCAACAACATATTTTAAAAAGTATACATTATGATTAAGTGATGTTCACTACGAAAGGATTGGGCTTCCCTGGTGGTGCAGTGGTTGAGAGTCTGCCTGCGGATGCAGGGGACACAGGTTCGTGCCCAGGTCCGGGAGAGGCCACAACAGTGAGAGGCCCACGTACCGCCAAAAAAAAAAAAAAAACAACGAAAGGATTGTTCAATATTAGGAAATCTATTAATGTAACTTATTACATTAAATAATATTTCTAAGAAGAAATATCATATGCTAATCTCCACAGTTGCCAATAAAGCATTTGTCATAATTTATATCCATTTTTGATTTAAAATTTCAATGAAGTAGGAATCAATGGATATTCCCTTAATATGATTAAAAGATGTCTGTGTATGTGTATGCAAAATCCAGCATGTTTTTTATTTTTATTTACTTATTATTTATTTATTTTGGCTTTGCCAGGTCTTAGTTGTGGCACGCAGGATCTTTGTTGCATCATGTGGGATCTTTTAGTTGCGGCATGCGGACTCCTTAGTTGCAGCATGTGGACTCTTAGCTGTGGCATGCATGCAGGATCTAGTCCCCTGACTAGGGATCGAACCCGGGCCCCCTGCATTGGGAGCACAAAGTCTTACCCACTGGACCACCAGGGAAGTCCCCTGCATGTTTTTTACATGAGGGAACTTTAGAGTCATTCTTGCTAGTCAAGAATGAGACAAGACTACCACTACCACTTAACATGGTTTGGGAACACTAATTTAAAAGGATAAGATAAAAACACTTCTTTTAGCAGATTATATCATTGTATGTTGAAAATCGGAGAGAATCAATCGAGAAACTACTGTAAATAATAAGAAAATCTAGTAAAGTAACAAGTTATAAACTTAACAGAAAGAAATACAGTAACCTTTCCATATTCAAGTAATAATCAGGTAGAAGATGTAAGAGGACAGAAGACTATTTAAAATAAAAATAAAGATAAAATACTTAGGCAATAACTTAACGAAATATATATGAAGAAAACTTTAAACCATTATTGAAAGAGACAAAAGTCAACATAAATAAAATAACAAGTCAACATCATAATGTTGGATAGGAAGAGTCAACATCCCAATGATGTCAATTCTTCCTAAGTTAATTTATAAATTTAACTTGATCCAAAACAAACGAAAAACACAGGTTGCCTTTCTAGAATTAAACAAATTGATTATAAATTTCATATGGAAAATATCCAAACAAACAAGAGTATCCAGGAAAACCCTGAAAATCTTTTAGTGTCATGTGGGGTGGGAAGCTAGCCACACCCAATATTAAAACATATTATAAAGTCTCTATAATTTAAAAAGTGTGCTATTGGTGCATGGGTAAACATACAGACCAGTAAAATAGAATAGAAAGTCCAGAAATAGAAACATGTACAGTTGAAATTATTAATTTGTGATAGAGGTGAGGAATTCAGTGGGGGCGGGGTGGGATTGAGGTTTTTTTGTTTTTTGTTTTCGTTTTGGCCTCACTGCAAAGCCAGTGGGATGCGGGCTAACCAGGGATGGAACCTGAGCCCCTGGCGGTAGAAGCGCGGAGTCCTAAACACTGGACTGCCAGGGAATTCCCAGGATTGAGTTTTTTAATAAAGAGTTGAGAAAACTGGATAGCCATTTGGAAGGATATAACATTGGGTCTGTATCTCACACTGTTCACCAAGATAAATTTCAAGTGGATCGGAAATCTAAATGTAAAATGAAACATACAAGTACTGGAAGAAAACATGGATGAACACCTTTACAACTGAGGATTAGGGGAACTCTTCCTATGATCCAAAAGTC
Source organism: Neophocaena asiaeorientalis asiaeorientalis (assembly GCF_003031525.2). Lineage (NCBI taxonomy): Eukaryota > Metazoa > Chordata > Mammalia > Artiodactyla > Phocoenidae > Neophocaena > Neophocaena asiaeorientalis. The sequence continues at coordinate 13,725 of NW_020173974.1, read as the reverse complement.
TAGAAGCAATAAAAGAAAAGACTGATAAACTTGACTACATAGAAATAAAAGAAGATCTTTTAGATGTCCAAACTCTCTCTCTCTCTCTCTCTCTCTCTCACACACACACACACACACACACACACACACACACACACACACAGAGAGAGAGAGAGAGAAAAGCCCACTACAGATGAAATAAAAAAACAGTGACAAATTGGGGAATAACATCCTCAACTTAAATCACAAAGGGCTAATAGCTTTACTATACAAAGAACTTCTGAAAAGAGAAAGCCAATGACAATAGAAATTTGAGCAAAAGACATAAACAGTTCACAGAAAAAAAAATTTTAATGGCCCTTGAACATATTAAAAGATATTCAACCTCACTTTTAGTGGGATAAGCAAACAGAAACTCCATCAAAGTACTACTTTCCATCTCTCAGACTGGCAGATCCAAGTATTTCATAACATATTGTGTTGGCAAGTTTAGGGAGCCACAGACACTCACATATTGCTGGTGAGAATGCCAGATAGTGTAACCACTCTGTAGTGAACATGGCCTTGTCTAGGAAAGTTACATATGTATTTATCTTTAACCCAGCAATCCCACTTCGAGGAATCTGTCTCAAAGATGCACTGGCGAAAATATGAGATCACTTATGAACAAGGTTATTCTTCGCAGTAGTATTTATAATAGCAAATGACTGATAACTGTTTATCAGTGACAAATCACAGTTCAGTATTATGCACACATAAAAAGAAATCAGAAAGATCTTCATACACTAATATGAGGCAAATGTATTGTAAATGAAAATAAAAGGTGTAGAAGGTTACATAATGTGCAATTCTTTGTTTGAGAAAGGGGAAATATAGGGACTTCCCTGGCGGTCCAGTGGTTAAGAACCCGCGTTTCCACTGCAGGGGGCAACAGGGTTGATCCCTGGTTGGGGAACTAAGATGGCGCATGCTGTGGCCAAAAAAAGGGGGGGAGGGATATATTAATAAATGCATATCAAAAAGAAACACTAGAAGATAAAACAGAAATTACAAAAAAAATTTACCTATGAAGATAGGAAGGGAACATTATAGAAGTAAAAATATGAAAGGAAGACTTCCCTGAATTTAACTTGTTATATAATTTTGTCTATAGAAATATAATTATTTTACATATTCAAAAATAGAATTGAAAAGCAACTCCTAAAAATTGAGGACTGAAACAAATGAAATTAACTGTACATCAGATTAGTAGCTTTTTAAACAATTTTATTGAGATAGAATTGGCATACAATCCACTGTATATATTTAAAATGCAAATTTGGTAAGTTTTGACATATGTATAAAGCCTTGAAGCCATCACTACAATAAAGATAGTGAAGGGCTTCCCTGGTGGCGCAGTGGTTGACAGTCCGCCTGCTGATGTAGGGGGGCCCCAAAAAAAAAAAAAAAAAAAAAAAAAAGATAGTGAAGATATCCATCATCCCCAAAAGTTTCTGCATGCTCCTTTGTAAACCATCCCTCCCAACCCTCCCCACACTTCTCTCGCCCGGTAACACAGGTACTTTCTATCACTAGAGATTAGTTTGCATTTTCTGGAGTTTTATATACAAGAATCACATAGACTTTTTTTGTCGGGCTTATTTCATTCAACATAATGATTTTGAGATCCATCCATGTTCTTGCATGTATCAATAATTCCTTCATTTTTGTTGCTGAGTGGTATTTTATCATATGTATATACCACAATTTGTCCATTCATTTGTTGATGGACGTTTGAGTTGTTTCCAGTTTGGAGCTATAACAAATAAAGCTGCTATAAATGTTCCTGTACAAGTCTTTGTTTGGACATATGCCTTCTTTTCCCTTGGGGAAATACCTAGAAGCTGAATGGCTAGATCAAATAGTAGCTATGTGGGGTATATGTTTAACTTTTGAAGAAGCTGCCAAACTTTTCCAAAGTAATTGTACCGTTTTCCATTCCCACAAGCAATGTATGAGATTTCCAGGTTCTCCACATTATTGTCAGCACAGAATGTTTAGTCTTTTTATTTTGATTAATTCTAATAGGTGTGTAGTGGTTCTCGTTGTGGTTTGTTGTTGTTGTTGTTTTAATTTATTTATTTTTGGCTGTGTTGGGTCTCTGTTTCTACAAGCAGGCTTTCTCTAGTTGTGCTGAGTGGGGGCTACTCTTCATTACGGTGCGTGGGCTTCTCATTGCGGTGGCTTCTCTTGTTGAGGAGCACGGACTCTAGGCGTGTGGGTTTCAGTAGTTGTGGAGCATGGGCTCTAGTAGTTGTGGCTCTCGGGCTCTAGAGCGCAGGCTCAGTAGTTGTGGCACGTGGGCTTTTTTGCTCCACAGCATATGGGATCTTCCGGGACCAGGGCTCGAACCTGTGTCCCCTGCATTGGCAGGTGGATTCTTAACCACTGTGCCACCAGGGAAGCCCCTTTCATTGTGGTTTAATTTGTATTTCCCTAATGACTAATGATGATGAACACATATTCGTGTGCTTATATATAAGCAAATGAATGTGCGTGAAGTGTCAAAATCGTTGGCCCATTTTTAATTAGGTTGGGTTTGGTTTTTTTTCTCCATATTTTGAATTTTGAGAGTTCTTCATATATTCTGAAGAAACTTCTCTATCAAATATATTCCCAGTCTTTGGCTTGTCTTTTCAGTCTTTTAATAGTGGTTATTGAAGAGCAGAGGTGTTTCTTTGTTCTGTTTTGTTTCTTTTCTTTTCTTTTTTTTGGCCGCACCGTGTATCCCTGGCAGTGAAAGCACCAAATCCTAACCACTGGACCACCAGGGAATTCCCCTTGAAGAGCAGGTTTTTACTTTTGTAGGGCGTCTGTTCTTCGCTCAGACAGGACGGGGTTAAAGGAGCCGCTGATTCGGGGGCTCCGGCTCACTCAGGCCGGGGGGGAGGGAGGGGCGCGGAGTGCGGGGCGAGCCTGCGGCTGCAGAGGCCGGCATGACGGCGTGATGTTGCACCAGCCTGAGGTGCGCCGTGCGTTCTCCCGGAGGAGTTGACCCTGGATCCCGGGACCCTAGCAGTGGCGGGCTGCACAGGCTCCCCGGAAGGGGTGTGTGGAGAGTGACCTGTGCTCGCACACAGGCGTCTTGGTGGTGGCAGCAGCAGCCTTAGCATCTCATGCACATCTCTGGGGTCCGCGCTTTTAGCTGCGGCTCGCGCCCGTCTCTGGGGCTCCATTAAGCAGCGCTCTTAATCCCCTCTCCTCGCGCACCAGGAAACAAAGAGGTAAGAAAAAGTCTCTCGCCTGTTCGGCAGCTCCAGACCTTTTCCCGGACTCCTTCCCGGCTAGCCGTGGCGCACTAACCCCCTGCAGGCTGTGTTCTCGCCACCAGCCCCAGTCCTCTCCCGGCGCTCTGACCGAAGCCCGAGCCTCAACTCCCAGCCCCGCCCGCGCCGGCGGGTGAGCAGACAAGCCTCTCGGCCTGGTGAGAGCTGGTCGGCCCTGATCCTCTGTGCGGGAATCTCTCCACTTTCCCTTCCAAACCCCTGTGGCTGCGCTCTCCTCCGCGGCTTCGAAGCCTTCCCCCTCCGCCACCCGCAGTCTCAGCCCGCGAAGGGGCTCCCTAGTGTGTGGAGGCCTTTCCTCCTTCACAGCTCCCTCCCATTGGTGCAGGTCCCGTCCCTATCCTTTGTCTCTGTTTATTCTTTTTTCTTTTGCTGTACCCAGGTACGTGGGGGGTTTCTTGCCTTTTGGGAGGTCTGAGGTCTTCTGCCAGCGTTCAGTAGGTGTTCTGTAGGAGTTGTTCCACGTGTAGATGTATTTCTGGTGTGTCTGTGGGGAGGAAGGTGATCTCCGCGTCTTACTCTTCCGCCATCTTCCTTATCAATTTGTCCTTTAATGAAGCATGCTTTTGGTGTCATATCTAAGAAATCTTTGCCAAACTCAAGGTCACACGGATTTCCTCCCATATTTTCTTCTAAAATGCTAGAAATCTAGACCTACAGTTTTGTATTCACATTAGGAATATGATTCATTTTGAGTTAATTTTTCTATATGATTTGAGGTATGGATTAAAGTCCTTGTGTGTGTGTGTCTTTTGTTTTTGCTTTCTGCATATAGATATCCAATTGTTCAAGGACCATTAGTTGAAAAGATTTTTTTTCAACTAAATTGCCTTTGTCAAAAGTCAGTCGTCTATGAGAAAACAATTCCATTTACAAAAGCATCAAAAAAGAATAAAATACTTAGAAATAAATTTAACCAAGGAGATGCAGGACTTGTGCATAGAAAACTACTTAATATTGTTGATAATATTACCCAAAGTGATATACAGATTCAATGCAATCACTATCAAAATCCCAAAGGTGTTTTTTGCAGAAATTGAAAAACTCATCCTAAAATTTATATGGAATTTCAAGGGATCCAGAATAGCCAAAACAATCTTGAAAAAGAAGAATAAAGTTGGAGGACTCACAATTCCCAAATTTAAAACTTACTATACAAAGTTACCATTATCAAAACAGTGCAGTGCTGGCATAAGGGTAGACATATAGCCCAATGGAGTAGAATTAAGAATCCAGAAATAAACTCTCACATCTATGGTCAATTGATATTCAACAAGGATGCCAAGACCCTTCAATGGGGGGGAAGAATAATCTCTTCAACAAACTGTGCAGGGAAAACTGGATATCCACGTGAAAAAGAATAAGGTTGGAACCTTACCTTACACTATATACAAAAATTAACTAAAAATGGATAAAATATCTAAATGTAACAGCAAAAAACATAAAATTCTTAGAAGAAAATTTAGGGGCAAGTCTTAATGACCTTGAATTTGGCCATGGTTCCTAACTATGACAAAAGCACAGACAATAAAAGAAAAAGTGGACAAATAGGACTTCATTAATATTAAAAACTTTTGTGTATCAAAAGACACTATCAAGAGAGCAAAATGACAGCACACAGAATTAGAGAAAATATTTGCAAGTCATGTATCTCCTACAACTTAACAACAAAGACACAAACAACTCAGTTAAAAAATGGGCAAAGGACTTGATTAGACATTTCTTGATTAGACAGATGGCCAATAGACACATGAAAGGATGCTCAATATCATTACTCATGAAGGAAATGCAAATCAAAACCACAGTGAGTTACCATTTCACACCTATAAGGATGGCTATACTTTTTTTTAAAGAAAGCCACAGTGTTGGGGAGGATGCAGAGAAATTGGAACCCTTGTATATTGCTGGTGGGAATGTACAATGGTGCCTTTGCTGTGGAAGACAGTTTGGTGGTTCCTCAAAAAGTTAAACATAGAACTACCCTACCATATGACCTAGCAATTCCATGCCTAGGTATATACCCCGAAGTATTGAGAACATGGATTTAAACAGGCACTTGTACATCAACGTTCACAATATTGATGCAGCATTATTCATGATAGCCAAAAGAAGGAAACAACCCAATTGTCCAACAATAGATAAATGGATAAACAATGTGGTATATACATACAATGGGATATTTTTCAGCAATAAAAAAGAATGAAGTTCTGATATACACCACACCATTAATGAACCTTGGAAACAATGATAAATGAAATAAGCCAGACACAAAAGGACAAATATTGTATGATTCCATTTATGTGAAATATCTGGAATAGTCAAATTCATAGAGAAAGAAAATAGATTAGAGGTTAACAGAGGCTGAGAGAAGGAGAGAATGGGAGTTGTTGCTTAATAGGTACAGAATTTCTGTTTGAGGTGATGAAAAATTATGGAACTAGAGGTGATGGTTGTACAACGTTGTGATAACATAATTTAAAAATGAATACTACTTGGTTAAGGTAGTGTTTCCCAGGTTTCCCCACCTTAAAGTTAATGTTTTTCTTTTCTATATTCTTTGGAAGCAAGACTGCAAGTCCAGCGCAGCCTCAAAACTAGAAAGAAGTGTTTAAGTACCACCTCTTATAAGGAAGAGTATCTCCATACATTACTTGGAATTCTTCTGTAAAGGTTTGCTTCTACTCCACCAGTTAGTTATGTATTCAGTCATTTATGTGTCTCAGTGTGGACTCATGTACATTTATTTTATACTTTGGATTATAATCTAATACTACATTATTTATTTTGTTGCTCAAATTATTCCATTTGGCCATTGGGAAAATCTTTAAGGTGGACTCCTACATCCTTTTAAAATTTTAACACTTCCTTTTTGGTACTACAAGATGCTCCAGAATTATTTTGTATTTTCCTTGCCCCAGCTCTAAAATTAGACATTTCTTCAAGGATCTTTGGTTGCCTTTATTGGAGAATGGTATTTTGAAACCAAAATTTGGACATAAGGTGTTCTCATCGCTATGGAGACATCATTGTTTCTAGGCCCTCTCAGTGGACAGAGCTAGGTAATATATGTACGTATACTAACTTGTGGATACACACTTTCTCTCATTGTTTCTGTCTCTTTATCTCTACATATATTAACCTAAACATGAGTTCATGCTGATGTCTCCAAATCTATTTCCAGTACCACAGGGTTCATTCCAGTCTTCCCTTCTTGCTTCTTCCCCGTCTTCTCTTTCTGACAGTGAGAACCCTATCTCCCAACACCCATTATACATTTACTTATTTGATCAAACCCAGTATACATGTATAGCAGTTTTTAAAAAAAATTGATATCAAAGAATTATCCTTAATTTTTAGGTGTGATAATGACCTTGTAGTTTTGTAAGAAAATGTCTGTATTTTTAAGAGATGCTTGTTGAGATATGTTGGATAGAATGTCTGGAATTTTCTTTAAAATATGCTGCAAGGGAATTGCCTGGCGGTCCAGTGGCTAGGATGCGCTTTCACTGCCTGAGTTCCACCCCTAGTCAGGGAACTAAGATCCTTCAAGCCACGAGCGCAGCCAAAAATAAAAAAGTGATAGGGCTTCCCTGGTAGCACAATGGTTGAGAGTCCGCCTGCCGATGCAGGGGACACGGGTTCGTGCCCCAGTCCGGGAAGATCCCACATGCGGCGGAGCGGCTGGGCCCGTGAGCCATGGCCTCTGAGCCTGCGCGTCCGGAGCCTGTGCTCCGCAACGGGAGAGGCCACAACAGTGAGAGGCCCGCGTACTGCAAAAAATAAATAAATAAATAAGAATCCACCTGCCAACGCCGGGGACATGGGTCCCATCCCTGGTCAGGGAAGATCCCACATGCCGCGGAGCAAGTGCACCACAACTACTAAAGCCAGCACTCCTAGAGCCGTGCTCCACAACAAGAGAAGCCAGTGCAATGAGAAGCCCGCACACCGCAAAGAAGAGTAGCCCCCACTCGTCGCAACCAGAGAAAGCCCGCGTGCAGCCAAAAATTAAATGTATACATATATATAATTTCAGACTTACAAAAAAGTGAAAATATAGAAGAATCCCTGTTTACTTTAATCCAGATTCCCCAAATGTTAACATTTTACCACATCTATTATTTTTTCTGTTCCGTTTGAGAATCCGTTGCAGACATAAGGCCCAATTACTCCTAAATATTTCACTGTGAATTTCCGATAAACAAGGACATTGTCTCCCATAAAGTCAGTACCATTATCAAAATCAAAGAATTAACATTGATATGGTACTATTATCTAATCTAGAAACCTTATTCAAATTTCACCAATTCTTCCACAAATGTCCTTTATAGAAAGAGAAGAAATGTTTTTTTCTATCCAGGCTCACATGTTGCATTTAGTTTTGAAAAAAATGAAAACACAAGTTTATAAATTGGAAAATGAAAACCCATCACCCCTGACCCTATTCCCCAAAGAAAAACATGGTTGACAGTCTTTATGTAAATCCTTCCAGAATTTCTTTCAATGCATATACCACCACACAATACACATATGTTATACACATTTAAACAAAAATGTGATATTATACACACAAGATCAATTTACAATTTGTTTTCAGTTAATATTTTTATTTTTATACATCATTCTTTTTATTGTTTTTATTGGAGTATAAGTGCTTTACAATGTTGTGTTAGTTTCTTCTGTACAATGAAGTGAATCAGCTATATGTATACCTATATCGCCTCCCTCTTGGACTCTCCTCCCACCCCCATCCCACTCGTCTAGGTCATCACAGAACATGGAGCTGAGCTTCCTGTGCTTTACAGCATGTTCCCGATAGCTATCTATTTTACGCATGGTAGTATATATATGTCAATCCTAATCTCCATTTCATCCCACCCTCCCCCTCCTCCCATGTCCACACATCCATTCTCTACATCTGTGTCTCTAGTCCTACCCTGCAAATAGGTTCATCTGTACCATTTTTCTAGATTCCACATATATGCATTAATATACAATATTTGTTTTTTCTCTTTCTGGCTTACTTCACTTTGTATGACAGACTCTAGGTCCAGCCACATCTCTACAAATGACCCAGTTTCTACATCATTCTTTTTAAAGTTTGCATGCTTTGATTAGTAATAATTTAATTAATCTCATATTGATGGACATACAGTGTTTCCAATTTTTAATTATTGCTAAAACATGATGTAATAAACATCTTTATATTCATTTATCTTTAAGCACCCATGCAATTATTTCTGTAAGTAATTTTCTAGACATACAAGTGTTCATTGAGTATATATTTTATAGATATACCTTGAATCCATCATCTTTCTATTTTCATCACTCTTGCTTTGTTTCTCTTTATTCCTTATTTTGATTACTCTAATCACCTCTTAACTGTTCTCTGCCTATAGATTTGCCCAATCCATTCCATCCTACCAAGCTGCCAGATCCAATCACTGTTCTGCTTAAAACTGCCCAACACTTTCAAGACAATTTACTGAGTATGGCACTAAAGCTCTTCATGATCTGCATTTTTTTTTTTTTTTTTGCATCTCTCAATGTTTGATCAAGAGCACAGTGCACTTCAGTCACAATGAATTTATTTATTTATTTTATTTATTTTAATTAATTTATTTATTTATATTTTTGGCTGCGTTGGGTCTTCGTTGCCGCACGCGGGCTTTCTCTAGTTGCGGTGAGCGGGGGCTACTCTTCGTTGAGGTGTGCCGGCTTCTCATTGAGGTGGCTTCTCTTGTTGAGGAGCACGTGCTCTAGGCGCACGGGCTTCAGTAGTTGTGGCATGGTGGGCTCAGTAGTTGTGGCTCGCGGGCTGTAGAGCACAGGCTCAGTAGTTGTGGCGCACAGGCTTAGTTGCTCCGTGGCATGTGGGATCTTCCCAGAACAGGGCTTGAACCCGTGTCCCCTGCATTGGTAGGTGGATTCTTAACCACTGCACCACCAGGGAAGTCCTAGTCACACTGCATTTAAATCACACTCTCCTACTGGTGTGCCTTTAGGGCAAGCTGTTTCCTTTGTTTGGCATATTCTCCAGGTTAACTTTTATTCGTCCTTCCAGACTCAGCTCAGAGATCACTTTCTCCAGATGCCTATTCTGGCCTGCCCACTGAGGGGTGCTCCCAGAGCAGCCTTTGCATGTCACTATCATGACCTTTTTCCCATTGTGTTCACTTCCGTCTTTAACCAGACTGGGTCTATATTTTTACTTTGGGCTTACCAGTCCTTCCACAGTGTCTGATATGTGGTAGGTGCTCAGTAAATATTTGATAAACAATGGAATAGGAAAGGAAATTATCAGGGAGAATTTTACCTTGCTTCAAGACACACTTTAGCACACTCAAACAGGAATACATCTCAATGGGAGAAGAGAAATTTAGGAATAAAATGAAGATTAGTTGTTAGTACCACCAGGAACTATGGGAGAAGGATCTATCTGGTAATTATAATCATTCAGCCAACAAATATTTACTAAGCAAATGCCAGGGACCAAGGACTATTCTAGCCCCTGGGGATATGGCAAGGGAGAAGACAAAGTCATGGCTCTCTTGGAATCTGCATTCTCCTGGGATATTCATAGGGCAATTTTATCTAAGTTTCCACTCTATCCCAGGCACAGATCTAGGTGGGGATAGGGGTGTGGTACAAAGACATAAGAAATTTTATCTGTCTCTTCAAAAAGCCTATGGCTGAATAAGGAATCCAAATATATACAGATATAATTACACACACTACAAAACAGAATATATGATCATTTCAAAACCATTAATTAACCCAGTCAACAAATGTTATTGAGCATCTATATTATGTACCCTCTGTACATGGTAACAGATATGGCTCTTGCCTCCAAGTCACTTCCAGTATAGTAGGAGAGGAAGACATTTTCTTTAATCTCAATAATAGGTATATAACTATTAAGTACTTTAAGTACTGTCATATAAGACAAAGCACCAGTAACTATGGGAGCATACAGTCTGGGAAGGCTTCCCTGAGGAAGTAGGGAATGCTATGAGAACACAGAAAAAAAGAGAGATAAGGTCAATTTGGGCAGGTTTCCTAGAGGAACAGGCATTTGAATGAGCCTTAAAAAATGGGAAAGTTTTATCCTGCAGGTGGAGAGGAGGGGCATTCCAATCAGGGGAAAAGCATCAGTAAACACATTAGTATGGGAAAGTACAGTCTGGTCCAGTGTGGCTAAAGGGAAGAGTGAATGGGACACCAAAAGGATGATGAGGATAAGAAGTATTATGGGGAAGAAGCTAGAGAGATGGATTGATGCCTCCATCCAAGAGTTTAGACTTTATTTGTTAAGCTAGTGGTTCCCCCAACCATTAGGCAGATCCATCTTAATTAGAATCTCAGAGGGAATTTTATGGGTAAAATGAAAGTCAGCCATTGCATGGAGTTGCCACCAGAGGGTACCATAGGAGAAGGTCTACCTGAGCACTTCCCTGTGGCCAGTATATTTTTTAATTTTAAAAGCTCCTTGCGTGATTTTGATGCTCACTAAGCCAGCCTTAGGGACCACTGCTTTATACAATAGAGAACCATCAGAGGCTTTTAAGCAGGATAGAAACATGATCAACCCCGTGTTTTATGAAACATAACTCTGGGGACAGAATGAAGGGATGGAAGGTCACAGACGGGGGATTAAGTGGTAGGCTATTGCAATGGGACTGGATGAATAGTTCTGGAGTAGGGCAGCAGCTATGGGATAGTAAGACAGCTGTGAGACAATTTCAGAGGCAGAACCAACAGGACTTGGTGACCAATTGGATATGGGGTTAAAAAGGGAGAGGGAGGGAAAAAGATGAAGGCCTCAGGCCTGGGTGATTGAGATCATGATGCTATGATAACGTGATACTATGGCCATGACAAAATGAGGAACACAGGAGTTTGGTTTTGTCTGGGGAACTGAGAGGAGTTTGATTTTGAACCCAGTAACTGGCATGACCTAATGGGGCTATTACCTGGCCTCAGAACTGGGTCCTATCTTCTCACTCTAATTCCCCTTTCTAAGTATAGTAATTGTAATTTTTTGGAAGTTTTCTTCTGCTTTTTTTCTTTTTTTTAAGGAATTCCTTTATTTTTATTTATTTATTTATTTATTTATGGCTGTGTTGGGTCTTCGCCTCTGTGTGTGGGCTTTCTCCAGCTGCAGCAAGTAGGGGCCCCTCTTCATCGCAGTGCACGGGACTCTCACTATCACGGCCTCTCCCGCTGCGGAGCACAGGCTCCAGACGCTCAGGCTCAGTAGTTGTGGCTCACGGGCCTAGTTACTCCGCGGCATGTGGGATCCTCCCAGACCAGGGCTCAAACCCGTGTCCCCTGCATTGGCAGGCAGACTCTCAACCACTGCGCCACCAGGGAAGCCCTTCTTCTGCTTCTTGCATCACCTATGTTTGTTATTGTCATGCTGGAGCTTTCCTCAAATGTCCAGTGATCCTTTGTTGGGGAGTCAAGATGTTGCAGGAAAATAGGGCATGAGAGGCTGGTCAGGTCCCAGGTCTCAGGTGAGTCCCTGGAATGGGCCACCAAGTGAGGGTCCTGGCTTTGCAGAGCAAAAATTCAAGAGTGAGCCACAGTAAAGTGAAAGCAGGTTTATTTAGAGAGGAATACACTATTCCATAGGCAGAATGCTGTCTGCCTCAGAAGGCGAGAGTGGCCCTGGGCTGCAGGGGTGGTTAGTTTTTATGGGCTGGGTAATTGCCTATGCTAAGTGGGAGGAATATTCTAACTGTTTTGGAGAAGGGGAAGCAGTTTTCAGGAATTTTTGGCCTTTTGGCCACTTTTTGGCCTAAAATGGTCAGCCTCCGAACTGTCGTCATGGCACCAGTGGGTGGCTGTCATTTAGCATGCTAATATATTACAATGAGCATACAATGAGGCTCAAGGTCTATTGGAAGTTGAATTTTCCGCCATCTTGGGCCTAGTAGGTTCTAACCAGTTTTTGTCATATCCTCAAGGGCTATGTCATTCTTTTAAAGGTTGTGTCCTGCCCTCTTCCCTCCTGTCTCATAGGAAACTAAGCTGCACCTGGACTTTAGGAGGAAAGAGAAAGATCTAAAGTGTTGGCATCTAAGGTCCTTGTATTAGTCAGGGTTCCCCAAAGAAACAGAATCAGTAGGAGATATATGTGTATATATATATGGGGGTAGGGAGAGAGAGAGATTTATTTATAACAAATTGGTTTACTCAATATGGAAGCTGGGAAGTCCCATGATCTTCTGTCTGCAGGTCAGAGGCTCAGGAAAGATGCTGGTGTAAGTCAGTCTGTGTCCAAAGGCCAGAGAATCAGGGGAGTCAATGGTTTAAATCCCAATCTGAGGGGTAGAGAAGGTGAGATGAGATGTCCCAACTCCAGCAGGCAGATAGGAAGCAAAAAGGGGTGAATTCCTCCGTCCTTTGCTTTTTCTCCTATTCAGGCCCTCAACAGATTTGATGATGCTCACTCACGTGAGGAAGGGCAATTTACTTTAACAGACCCGTCAATTCAAATGCTAATCTCATCCAGAAACACTCTTACAGACACACCCAGAAATAATGCGCACTCTGGGTACCCTGTGGCTAGTCAAGTTGACACCTAGAATCAATCATCACAGTCCTTGAGGTTCTTGAAAGCAGATGGTGTTTGTCCGCCATTATATTCCCTGTATCTATAGCACAGTAAACAGTTGATCAGTATTGGCTGAATATGCAAGTGAAATTAATTGAGCACATCCCTGTATATGTAATAAAATTTCTATTAGAATTTATTTCTTTATTAATCTGATTAATTGTGTAGTATTGAAGATTTCCTAAAAGACCACATTCTCTTACTATAGATTGTACGTTCTACATCAGTGATCTCCACACTATAGCCTTTTATTTTTTTATTTTTTCTTTTGGCTGCGTTGGGTCTTCATTGCTGCACGCGGGCTTTTCTCTAGCTGTGGCGAGCGGGGGCTACTCTTTGTTGCGGTGCGCGGGTTTCTCATTGAGGTGGCTTCTCTTGTTGCGGAGCACGGACTCTAGGAGAGCAGGCTTCAGTAGTTGTGCTTCACGGGCTCTAGTTGCTCCGCAGCATGTGGGATCTTCCTGGAACAGGGCTTGCACCCGTGTCCCCTGCATTGGCAGGCAGATTCTTAACCACTGTACCGCCAGGGAAGTCCACTATAGCCTTTTAGATTTTTGTATTTTCTTCCCAACTTTGCTTCACAATTTTAGTAGTATAGGAGATGACGGTTAATTATCATGATTTGGTGAGAAAGAGGTGAGAAATTAAGCCATATATATATAGTAAAGATCTTTACTGGAGTATAATTGCTTTACAATGGTGTGTTATTTTCTGCTTTATAACAAAGTGAATTAGTTATACATACACATATGACCCCATATCTTCTCCCCTCTTGCGTCTCCCTCCCTCCCACTCTCCCTATCC